>NW_020664787.1:14739-145238 GCF_002925995.2 Terrapene triunguis
CTTTCTATTGATAAACTCAGTGGCAAGGTGGGCTGGTGCCAGAATAGGGATATTAATGCCACATATTGTCCCACCATTAGGGAAGGCTGTTCTGGCAAATCCATCCACTTTTTCCTGTACACTATCTCTTGCTACACAAGACTGCAGCTCTTGGTAATTAATGCCCTGAAACACTTGGATGACAATGGCCCATACTATGGATTTTTCCAGCTCAGAACTGATCACCTACAGACTGATTGCAAGCTTGCAATGCTGGATTGCTGTGGGCAATCACCACTCACTTTTCTACTATTAGTGCAACTCTGATTCTGGTGTCCCTGTGCTGGACGTTGGGGTTGAGTTCTGCACATATCTCCAAGAATGTGGCCTGGTGCCTCTGGAAGGTCTGCAGCCACTACTTGTCATCCCAAACCTGCATTACAATGTGATCAGTGCTTGTTTCTTCAGTCCAGAAGTGGTGGTCCACTGTGTGGAGATGCTCCATGAATGCCAACAACCTGGCATTTTTCCCCCACTATTTCCATCAGCATCCAGTTATTAAAATTGCACATCTCTCCATCTTCCTCATCACAATCCCAGTTGCAGCAATACTCCTTCAAGGTCTGCAGATACAGAAGAATCATATGTCCTGTATTAACAACCCTCATGAGTTGTGTAAACCATCAGGCTTCTGTCTGCAAGATGGCAGAGACTGCAATACGCCACAAAGGACTGTGGTAGTTTGAAAAAATGGTGTGACAGTTACAGGATGTGGAAGGTATTACAGGATGGAGAAAGTGGCATGGTGGGAACTTGACCCTCACTCCCAGAAATTTGTGCAAAAATCACTGGTATCCCACAAAACACTGAGAACACGTCCCACAAGGCATTGAGCTGGATGGCAGCATGGGGAACGCTACTGTCTGTCTGTCCATGGTGCACCGCATTTTACATTGACCTGCTTTGGCAGCTGTATGCTGACTAAGTTGTGTTGACAAAACTTTCCAGTATAGACATGGCCTTAGCAGTACTCAAACTGAAGCCTGTGTACATCCCAATGCTAATCTTTCCTTTCCATACAGATAGTGGCCACAGGAATCTGTCGGACAGATGACCATGTATTGAAAGGTGCTTTCCCTAACATAGATTACCCAGTTATTGCTGGCCATGAAGGAGCTGGGATTATTGAGTGTGTTGGTCCAGAAGTAACATGTGTGAAACCAGGTGTGTGAGATGGTGAATGCTGAGTATTTAATAGCATCTTATATAGTCTATAGTTGACATACAGAAGAGGCCAATAGTTTATGGATTCACAATAAAGACAGCATGTTGCTGCATAATGATATGCTAAATGAAACATCAGAGTACAGTGCCTGGGTAGAGGTGGGAGGCAGGTAAGGAAGGGAGAGAGGAATCCTGATTATTTTGGTTTTTTTTTTTTTTTTTTCTGGAGATGTCCCTAGAGTAAATCAATCTTTATCTATAAAGAGCCACCCTAGCAATGGAGATCAGTCTGATAAGGTAAATGTATGACTCAATAAAATAAAGTTAATAATTGTATATTAATATACACTCTGAGGGCAAAAAATACTTTTCACTCTCTATTTGGTAGAGTGGTTTTACCTCTTTCTGTTTAAGAAAATGCTGCTTGGAAATCCTTGACTGAGGAGCTGAACTGGACAGCTCAGAAGAATAGTAGCATGGGGGTTGATAGTGAGTCTGTTTGTTTGATTTAGGAAACTTTTAACACAAGCTTTGTATTTTTGTGTTTTAGGGGACAAAGTTATCCCTCTTTGTGTTCCCCAGTGTGGAGAATGCAGCTGCTGTCTGAGTCCTAAGGCTAACTGTTGCCTGACGAGCCAGTGAGTTTGCTTTAACTTCTGTTATCAGATTCTGAATCTTAGTGGTATTGACCATATCAAACCGGAGTTTCTCACCATTCTTGGGCTCTCTGAACAGTCTCTGCGAATCACAGAACCTCATGCCAGATAAGACCAGCAGATTCTCCTGCAAAGGGAAGCAGATTCACCATTTCCTGTGGATCAGCACCTTCTCAGAATACACAGTTATGCCTGATTCTGCCATTGCAAGAATTGATGCTGCTGCTCCTCTGGATAAAGTCTGTCTATTTGGCTGTGCATTTTCCACTGGTTATGGAGCTGCCATCAATACTGCCAAGGGAAGTACTTGTGTGGTTTCAAGGACAAAATGGCATAATTGCCTTCATGAAGGAGTGGTCTCATCATTGCAGCACCTCCTCCTGGTCAGGTGTGGCAAATTGGCTCTCCCATTGCATTCTGGCACCACCTGCCGACAGCCATTCTGGTCCCTTTGGTGGTTCATCTCTTTCCATGACTCAGCCCTCCAGCCAGGTCACGTTTCAGTCCACATCCCTTTCAGGGTACTACAACCCAAACTCCATATAAAACAATACCCAAAGTTCAGTCTCTTCAGCCCCTCTTTGGGGGTTTCTAAGACCCTCACCCAGGATCTTTAGCATAGCTCACTCAAAGAGAACTTCTTGTCCTACTTAACTCCAACACTTGACCAAACCCTGTTTTGGGCCCACTGCAGTGAGAATCACCATTCCCTGTAGCCTTTGTCTTTTGACTTTCCTTACCCAGGGTTTTCCTGCCTCTAATGGCCTTCCCCAACACCCTCTGCTTCCTTTCCAGGTCCCTCACCTGTCCTTCCCCATACCTGCTTGCTGGGGCTCACCCTGATGTCTGCAAAATTCTTTCTTGTCCTTATGTCAGTGTGCAGTCTCCCAAGCTTCCTCCTAGTTCAGGCCCTCTCGTTCTGGCTCCAGGCTTTTCTCTCAGCCTTTTGCCCAGGAGAAGATGCTCCCTTTTGGCTCTCCTCCCTGGCCTTCCTTCACACTTCCCTGGGCATGACAGGGACACAGTTTGTATTTTAATTCTAACAGAATTCCCTGTGTTTATGGCTATGCAGGTGGAGCCTGGTTCTACCTGTGCTGTCTTTGGTTTGGGAGGAGTTGGCCTCTCCGTTGTCATGGGCTGTAAAGCTGCTGGAGCTTCCCGGATCATTGGGATTGATATCAACAAAGATAAATTTGGCAAGGCTAAAGAATTAGGAGTCACTGAATGCATCAACCCTCAGGACTTCACAAAGCCTATTCAGGAGGTGCTGGTTGAGATGACTGGCCATGGTGTGGACTATTCCTTTGAGGTCACTGGATGCACGGATACCCTGGTATGTGGTCTATTAGCACAAAATCTATTTCGGTTGACCCTGATCTAACACATCTGTTAATTTCCCATCCAGTGGCTGAATTCACTGTGCATGTCTGGCTGTGACATGTACCAAACATCACCAGAGAAATGTATGAACTGAACCATCAGTATCACTCAGGTCAAAACATTTCAATTAGTTTTTGACAGAAAATTGAGCAGACATTGTTTAAAAAAATTCTGTGGAAAACTTTGATTTCCCCCCCCCCCCTCAAAAAATCAAATGCCCCCAAAACTATCCTATTTCAGATGCAAACTGAAATATTTTAATTCAAAATGATGCCATGGTGCCTCCTTGGATTTGTAGTTGGGAGTCAGATACACCCATTCTCCTCTATAGGAAGGCACCATCTTCCATGGTGCACCACTTTCTCACCTCCTGGTTAGGGGAGGGGAACACTGAATGTGGCAAAAATGTGTCTCCTGCTCCAGGTTCTAGTAGATGTGAAAGCTTCCTTCAGCTGGGGCTCCCTGATGCATAACTTCAGTATTTTTATGGTTTATCCTCTTTTTTTTTTTTTTTTTTTTTTTTTTTGCAGTACAAAGCTTTACGTTCTCATGTGGATTGTTATAGTTAAATGTCAGAACAGTTGACTCTTAAGGCATTTACCTAGATTCCTCCTCAGTTCCTCTGAGTGGTGCTCAACATACATGTGAGCAAAGTCCTATAACACTTAGGCTCCTCTGCAAAGGCCCAAGCTTAGGTTTTCTAAAATAAGAGTTCAGAATTAACCTCCTAAATCCATTTTTTTTGAGTATATGTGCCTCTGGTGATCCACTATTGGATGTGTGCATGCCTGCACCATCTCAGATTTGAATTAGCAGTGTCTGCGGCGGGACTGCACCTGCACACATGAAGCCTCATGCACCAAAACAAGAGATGGAGCAACTGTGTCCACTGCTTCTAGTAGCTCTACTGATTTCTGACTTCCTTTTTGCTCTTTCATTTTATTTCCAGTTTTTATTTTTAATCTTCACACAGATTGTGTTTAGGGGGTTCTCCCCCCTGCCCCATCTTCCCCTTTTTCTTCAAAACAGATTCTTTGGCCTTTCCTGTGACCTTGCACTGGGCCATGCCAAAAGCTTCAGCTTTCAAATCCTGCCAGAGCTGCAACAAATATTTCTCCTAGAGCGATCAACACCACCAGGCCTATTCCAGATCTACAGAGCCTCCTAGAAGGAGATCCTGGCCTCCTAGGAAAGGGACCATTCCAATAACAACCTCCCTACTCAGGCCTGTCCCAAACAACCATTCTGATGGCCTGGTCAAGGTCTACAACAAATCCCCTTCTCTGAATGTACTGTGCAAACCCAACTTCCAACTTTTCTTTGGGAACCACCTGACACATTTCCTACCCTCTTGGGACCTTATCACCATGGACAGCAGAATTTTAGAGGTGGTGGTTACAGATTACTCTATCCTCTTCCACTCTATTCCCCACTCCTTCCCCTTCAGGGACCCTTTTCAGGAGTATCTCTTGTAACAGGAATTTCAGTCCCTCTCCAGTCCAGGAGCAATAGAGCCAGTTCCTCCAGAAGTTGTGGGAAGAGACTTTTTATTCCAAATATTTCCTGGTTCCCTAAAGAAACGGTGGCTGGAGACTGATTCTAGACCTCAGGAACCTGAACACCTATACCCTTTCACAGCATTTCAGGATGCAGACTCTTGCTACCATAATCCTATCTTTGAGCCAGGGGGATTGGTTTACTGTTTTCCAACTTCAAAACGTATTCTCACATCACTATCCAACCCTCCCAGAAACATTTTCTGCGCTTGGTCATTCGCTCAGAGCATTATCAACACCATGTCCTCTCCTTTGCATTTTCCATGGCCCCAGGGGCTTTCACATAGGTCCTCTCTGTATTTGGAGCTACATCGAGACTGCATTGTAGTCTCTCCCTATCTAGATGACTGGTTTTGTGAGGGATGCTCTGCTCCTGAGGAACCTCCTGAGCAACCACCAGAGCCCTCCCCTTGTTTCAGGCTCTCAGCCTCCTTATCAACCCAGGGAAGTCCTATTCCCTAAACCAGTGTCAGTGTGATTTCATTGGCACTACCCTGGACACTCAAACTGCCAGAGCCTGTATGCTGGGGGGACAGGTTCTCCACCATTTCCAGTTTAGTCACTAACCTACAGCTGAGGCCTTAGACAGCAGTAAAGCACTTCCTTCAGCTCTTATATGGGACTCAGCATTTATCACACCACATGAGACTACATCTTTGATGGCTTCAGGCTGGCTCAGAACTGTGTACAGACCAGATAAGCACAGACTTGCCAAATGAGTTTATATACCCCCAGAGCTTCTAGACTTCCTTGGATGGTAGAAAGACCCCATGATGGTATGTGTGGGAGTCCCATTCTCCTGCCCACCATCAACATGAATCATCACACTGGATGCTTCCCTGCTAGGCTGGGGAACCCACTTACAGAATTCCACAGTGCAGGGCAAATGGTCACCACAAGAAATGTTGCTTGATACCAATATTCTAGAACTAAGGGCAGTTGTGTACCAACAGTGACATTAAAAGCTGTCATGCCAGGGTAATGGTAGACAACAGGGCAGCGATGTAGTATATAAATCAGCAAGGGGAGCAAAGTCCCAGTCCTTATGCACAGAATCCCTAAAACTATGGAACTGGTGCATTACTCATTGCATAGAGATCCCAGTGGTCTACCTACCAGGCCTCCAGAACACAGCAGCAGTTGCCCTAGGCAGACACTTCCATGAGTGGGAGCTCAACCTGATATTGGGGGGGGGGAGTGGCAGGGGGGGAAATCTGCAAAGTTTGTGGCAGCCCCATAGCAAATTTCTTTGCGATTCTGGACAATACAAAATGGTAAATCTCCTCCTGGAGGGACTCGATGCAATTCCTTAGGGGATGCCTTTCTAGTCCCCAACCACCACCTCTATGCCTTCCCTCCAACTCCATTAATTCTCAAGATGCTGATCAAATAACCGCAGGAGAAGGTGAGGGTCATCCTGAGTGAGCCAAGGAGGCACCGACAAGTGTGGTATTGGGAGATACTTCACCTTTTTGTAGAAACCTTGATGACTCCTGCTCCTATCAGACCTCCAGACACAGAACTCAGGCACCATGAACCCCCACCCCCGGCAGATTCCTATCTCTGAACCTCAAGACTTGGCTCCTTGATGGCTTGACTTTAGAGTGGGACTGCTCAGCAGAGATTACTGTACTTCTCAGCACTGCTTGGGAGCCTCCTAGAGTGGAGCACCTATAGGGACATGTACTCAAAGAAGGAGAGGTTACTTACCTTTCAGTAGAGCTCTTAGATGTTTTGTCCCTATGGGTGCTCCACCTTATGCCCTCCCTCCCCTCTGCTGTGGAGTCTGTGGCTCTGGAGTGACAGCAGGTTCTGCTCCTCTCTCTGTGGCCTTGCTTTGGGGCACGAGGCTGCATGGTGCAGACCTGCCGTCACTGCTATCTCAAGTCTCCGATTGAGAGTGTGTAGGCACATGCACGTCCCACGGTGGAGCACACAAGGACAAAACATCCTGAAGAACTCAAGTTACTGAAAGGTAAATATCCTCTCCTTAGGTACCTCAGTTAGTAACTTTACTTTCAAGTGCTCAAGCACCCAGCAGCTCCCATTGACTTCAATGGGATTATTTGTGGAATCACCAATTGGCCCTACCCTAGTTACTCTGTGCATAGTCTCCCTTTTAGCAAACTTCACTATTATGGAAAAATTACAACCAGCTCTGAATGGAAGCTTATTTCATACCCTTCCTGCCCTCTTTATATGTCTGTTCTAAAACAGATGGCTGCTCTGCTATCATGCCACTTGGGCTATGGAACGTGTGTGCTGGTAGGAGAACCCCCTTCAGGATCACAGATCTCCTTTGACCCTCTGCTGCTGTTCACTGGGCGTCAGTGGAAGGCGAGTTTGATTGGAGGTAAGGAGTTAAGCGGAAGTGCAGTCCTAGTGCTCTGATATACTTATGAAATTCATAGTCTGAATATTCAGTTTCTTGATCTCATAGTTATGCAAGGAAAAGGTCCTGCAGCAGGACAACAGCCAGAGATGGAAATTCAACCTTCACAGAGGAGATGAAAACTACAAGTTGCATAGGCATTGCATAGTATGGAACAGGGTGGATAAAAAATTAAAAAAAAAAAATAGATTTTTTTTTACCTTAATGTATTTAATTTAAATAAAAATCCAATTTATTGTTAAAACCTAGTTGAAATTGTAACAAATGTAAAATTTACACTAAATAAAATAAGCAGTACGGGTTTGCTGCTGAAGTTTTAAAGAAAGCCAAACCACTGAATTGGTGGAGGTCACTGGCTAAGTACCTGGAACCAGAGTGTTGAACTGCTAACCCAGCTTTTGACAGCAGTAACCTCTTCTGCAGGTGCAGGGATTATATATACTCCATATCTGGTTAATTCAACTAGTTCATTCAAAGTTAAGAAATCAACTGGGAGTTGAAAACAGGAAAAACTTGATTTCCTCTTCATGAATAAAAACTAGCTATGATAGGATGAAATTTTACTAGTTCTAAAATCTTGAAGGACATGGTGACTAAAAAGAATCGCTTCAATTCACTAACTGCAGACAAGTCTTAGTTTAATAAATCAGGTTTAAATGCAAAATGTGTTTGGATAACTTTTTTCTCATGTACCCAGCACATTTAAGTAATAAATTAAATGCCATTTTTGCACATTTCTATTTGAATTAGTTTCCATCCAAATAGAGCTTAACACAATCCAGTAAACAAGAAATGTGATTAATTTTTTTACATTGTTCACCATCTAACATAAAAATTTTAAATTGAAGAATCTAAATGATGTTAAGCTAAATAGGTATAGCTGTTGACACTAAATTTGGTATTTCTTCTGCTAAAGGCTAGATTTAGTTGCAATTGAGTCAATTTTTGTGATTTCCCTCCCCCTCTCCCTCAAACATGATTAAAATTCAATATTTAAATTAAGGTTTCCTGCTTGCTGATTTAAAGCATGATTGATTTTTAAATCAATCCACCCTGGTATGGAAGCACTGGTGCCGCTCATCTCATTAGCAAGAATTCTGGAAACAAAACAAAAGGTCAAACTGAGTCCTCACAATCGGTCTGGTGACTTGTGGTGCTGATTTGAGCCCTGAATGCCAATGTATTCTTGTGAAGCAGATTTAATTGTTACTGTAAACACATCTGCAGCTAAAGCCATCTTCATCTTATGAACATGATTTTTCTTACCCATTCTGAGAAGGTAGATCATGCATGTCACATTCTACTGATAAGCTACTGGGTTGTGTGTGTTTGGTTTGTTTTTGGTTTTTATTTTTATATATTTTTTTGTTTTCTTTCTTTTTAAAGGGTGGAAGTTGAAGGACTCTCTCCCTAAACTGGTGTCTGATTACATGAACAAGAAGTGTAACCCAGATGCATTAATAACCCACACTTTGCCTTTTGATAAAATCAATGAAGGGTTCGAACTGCTGTGGGCAGGGAAAAGGTGAGATTTTATTATTTGTCTAAATGATCATTTCCTGAGCCAGTCTGATGTAGGAATTTCCAGAGAGTCTGCCATTTCTTTACCAGTTTTTGTAGAACATAAAGGCCATACTGGCTCAGACGAAAGGTCCATCTAGCCCAGTATCTAGTCTTCTGACAGTGGCCATTGCCAGGTGCCCCAGAGGGAATGAACAGAACAGGTAATCAAGTGATCCATCCCATCTCCCATTCCCAGCTTCTGGCCTGTCATAGATAAGAGATGGATTCAAAATGGAAACTGATCCAGACCCCTTTTTTCCCCACAAACTTTTCAAAATGTTTGTGATCTGTAGCTTGTCTAAGGATTTTAAACAAGAATCCTGAAACTTGAAGAAACCCAAGATCAAGATCTGAACCTCAGTCATGAGGTTCAATCTGTCATATAAAAGGTGTAAATAGAAAGACAGTGGCCTGGCACTGAGAATTCTGAGTGCTTGGAAACTGAATCAGGAGCCTAAATACTTAATTTAGGTCAAGGTTCTCAAACTGGGGGTCAGGACCCCTCAGGGGGTTGTGAGGTTATGTGGGGGGTCACAAGCTGTCAGCTTCCACTCCAAACGCCACTTTGCCTCAAGCATTTATAGCGGTGTTAAATACATAGTGTTTTTAATTCATAACGGGGGGTCACACTCAGAGGCTTGCTATGTGAAAGGGGTCACCAGTACAAAAGTTTGAGAGCCACTGATTTAGGTGCCTACTTTAGGCACTTAAATCTTTGTGTGTACTTTATTGCCAAAATTTCAGACTTAGGAGACATTATCCTTATTCTCTGGACAAGGCCATACTGTCTCTGCGGTCAGTTTACGTGTTGCATAGCCAATAGAATGGAATTGTGAAAATAATTGAAGGAGAATGGACTTGTAATAAATATCCAATGTCTACATATGGACCATTGTTCTTTCTGGATATAGAGCATTATTTATGTGTACCAAAGTCCATCTTGATGTGCATGGAGCACTGCTTGGCAAACATGTTAATTCTTCCTTTTTTTGTTTTTGTTTCAGTATTCGCAGCATTCTGTTGTTTTAAGCTGCGGAGCGATGAGAAGTGGGGTGTGAGCAGCACAGCGCTGCCTCCAGAATCACCTGTCTGACTCCTTCCCCTTACTCAAAACTTTTATTAGTGTGTTGGTTTTACAATCTTTGCTTCTAGAGCTGTATAAATTGGGTCTGTAGGAGGTGGAGGGTTAATTGCGTCTGTAGGAGGGAAGGTATCCTAGAGAGAGAGGTCCGCTTCCATATTATTCAGAATTAAACTAAATTAACCATTCCATCAATTACACTAGCTCTCTCAGCTAATCTAATCTAGCCCCTGCCTCAAGACAGGGCCTGTAACCTACCCTGTCAACCTTTCTTCTTTCTGTTTAGAAGGTGTTGTCTGCCAGCAGACTTAGCAACTCCAGGGATCCTTTCCCTGACTCAGCCTCCTAAGAAGTGAGCTATCATGGGGTTGAAAGCAGCTCGGGTCTGGCCCGCAGATGCTGGCTGAGGGCCTGGGGAATTAGCTCCAGGACTGAGCACTCGCTTTCATGTGAGTGGCCGCATGAGCGAGGCCTACATTCTCCAGCCTGCTCTGTAGCAGCAGGGGCAACTAGCCCTATTTTGTTGCTCTGTTCTGCTTTGCTCAAGACCCCAGAGCCCTCTCTGTGCCATCCTGGCACAGGGCAGGTCACGCAAAAGCGGGGGCGGGGGGAGAGAATTAGCTCAGGCAGTAAAGAGCTTGCTTTACATGTGAGAAGTAGGTGGATTGATGCCTGTGCTCTCCACGTGGTGGGATGAGGACTTCCTCTACTCCCTGCAAAGCAGCTAGCCTACTTGCTTCCCTCTTTTTTACCCCCTCTCCCCAGAGCAGTCAGCAAAAACCAAAAAGCCACCCTTCCGAGGCCTGCAGTCACCAAGTGACCACCATGGGGAGTCAAACCTACAACATTGGCATTATTGGTACCAAACTCTAGCCAGCACACAGAAAGCATGCTTCCCCTGGATGTTTTGGAAAGAAGCAACAGCCTGCTAAGAGAACTTTGTGGCCAATCTCATGATATGGGTGGGGTGGGGATAGTCTCCAGTCAGGGGTCTGAAGTCACTCAGGATAAATGTAGAGGCAGTGTGGTAACACAGGGTCCCTGAGAGCAGGACTTGTGGTCATGCAGAGGTCAAACAGGAACAGTGTGGAGGCAGAGAGGTCACAAGTTGACAGAGAAAAGGGCTGCTGGCAGTGGGAGATCATGCACAGGTCCCTGAGGACCAGAGCAGAGGCAGTAGAGTCACAGAAAGCAGCACTGGTCCTACTGGGGGTCATGTAGAAGTCAATTAGAATCAGTTTGGAACCAGAGGGATCAAACAAAGACACAGAGCTGAGGACTGGGTAGTGGGGGCTAATACACAGGTCAATGAAAATCAACTTGGAGGTAGTGGGGTCACCCAAGGACACAGAGAACAGGGATGGTTGTACTTGAGGTCATGCAAATATTAATGAGGATCAATTTGGAGGAAGATGGGTCACAAGGTCAGAGGACTGGTGGTACTGATGGATCATGCACAGGTCAATTAGCATCAGTTTGGAGGTTGGGGGTTACATGGAGTCACAGAGACTAGCCTTGGCGGTACTGAAGGTTCATGCACAGGTCAATTAGGATCAATATAGAGGCACAGAGGAAACAGGGTCACAGAGAGAAGGGGTGGTGGTAGTGAGGGGATGTGCACAGGTGAATTAGGATCACTTTGGAGGCAGAGGCATCACACAAGGTCACAGAAAGCAGGACTGCAGGTAGTAGCAATTCCTGGATCAGACACTGAGGATAGATTTGGAGGTCGTGGGGTCACACATGGTCCCAGAGAACAGGGATGCTAGCAGTAGATGGTCATGAAGAGGTCAATGAGGACCAATTTGTAGGCAGAGGGGTCACAGAGACCAGGGCCTGTGATACTGGTGGGGTCCCTTTCATCAACAGAAGTCAGTCCAATAAAATATTTCTCTTTCCCCCACCCACCTTTGTCTCTCTCACCACTGTTGTCATCTTTTGTCCAAGTTCAGGCATGCTCTGAGCATTGCTATCAGATTGGGCCCCAACGGGTAGATAAATAGGGGAATGACTAGTTTGCAAACCCCACTAGGGCTTAGGCATGAATTAGGCACTGAGCTGCCAGGCAATGTCAGAATTTAGGCAGCTGTGTGTGCCTAGCTGCCAAAATTTAGGTGCCTCAGATTTTAACAGTGGAAACTTAGATGTCTACAAGGTTAGATAGCAGCTGAACAAGGGTTTTGTGACAGCCAGTGGCATCTAAATATTGGATTTAGGAACCTAACTGCCACTTTGGGTGCCTATATCCCCCTTTTCAATCCCACCCTGAGTGGGCAAGGAGGGACATGGGGTAGTGCAGGAGACAGGATAGTGATAAGGGGGAGGAGAATGGAAAGGGATTGAATTCCAACACCTGGGCATTAGGAAATGGATAATTGACACCTTTTTGTGTACCTAGCAACTATAAGGTTGAATTTTTGATCCCAAACTGTTCACTTACAAATGAGGGGCACATAACTTTACTCCGAAGTCTCAGAAATCATAAGGCAAGTGAGAAACTGTGTGATTTATTTCTGTGGTATCATGATTTTTAAGCCAATCACATTTTTAGTCTCATGATTTTTGGCAGATTGGGGTTGGCAATATTGGGCAGCTGATGAGTCATAAATTAACTATCTTGACCCTAATAAATCAGTTTGGATGTTGATGAGATTTCAGTCTCTCTCCTGAAGGTCATGGGGAGGGTGCCTTGATTTGTCTTCATTGCATTCTGTGATGGAAATCTTTTATTTACTTATTTTGTTCAAGGGCCGTTCTCTTCCAATACTTAAATTGCTGAAACTCATCACTACAAGCCTGTAACAGCCAGCAATGTTGCAGGGGGAAAAACTTCTAATAAAAACCTCTGTTAGATGGGAGCAGAAGCAGCTAAAGCAGGGACCGTTGGAAAACTTTCTACAGTTTTGACTGGACTTTCTCTGCCCTGTGCTGACTGGCTGTTTGCTTCAATCCTCCCTCAGAGGCTGTTCACCTCAGCGTCACTCCTCTTACCGCTCTCCCTTCACTGTAGAATATACCCCACTAACTAAACCCACCCCACACACCAAAAAATTGTGGAACCATCACATTGTTCGCTCTGCTTGTGTGTTGTATCCCTTCCTCCACCACAGACTGTGAGCTCTTCGGGACAGAGACCGTTTTTGTTCTGTTTATACAGCACCCAGCACAATAGGGTCCTGGCCCCTGATGAGGGGTCCTATGTACCACAGTTACACTATTATTATTGTTTGTATTTCTCTCTGTGGAAGCTTTCTTTAGGTGGAGAAATAGTTGCCAGTTGGGTCCAAATAATGAGTAAGAAATTAGGAGAAATGGGAGGCTTTTGTGTGGGGTGGTGCTTTTGGCAGAGTTGGGTTCTTTACTTTTGCAAAATCCTGTTTCAAACAGGGTGTTCATGTGAAGAGTTTTTAGAGAGTACGATCTCAGAGGCAGCATTGTTATCTATTGGCTTACCTTGTAACTGCTACCAGATATTATGCTTCTTCCTAAACTCCTTGGGACTAGTCAGGGTGGTAAGCATTATGCACTGTAGTGTTTGTAAAATCAGTCCCTATGTGTCTTAAACTTTGTGTACAAAATAATTATTTTCAGGTGAGAGAACAGCTCACAACACATTCACAATACCTAGTATGAAAATGCAGCAGCTAGCTGGCTATTAGTTTACTATAATTACAGCCCCAACCAATGAAACTGTTTTTCTTGCTCCAAGTAAAATGAAGGGGGGGGGGGGAAGGTTACCAGAGAGATAAATATGCTCTTGATTACCCAGCCTCTTTATCATGTTGCACTACTAATAAAATATCTGAAGTACTTTAAGCAAATAAAATACAAATGATTGTAACATTTGGTGTGTACTAACTGCTATTTATGTAATTGGAAGGCTAGGCATGTGGCATAGAGTTGGTCAACTTGCACATGGTTAAGGACAGCATGCTATGCCACCTTTGTCTGTCTTGTTCCCCTGGGCTGTGTCAAGCCCCAGCCCAACTTACAGCATGCTCAGGATGGGGGCTGTTACATCAGCCAGTGATCCTAGACACACTTTGGCCACTCCCCGTAAACACCACCCATGATCAGTTTACCATACTCTCTCACCTCTGCAATCTTTGGGTGATGTAGTGGAGGGCCATTATCAACCAGTCTAAGTTATAGCAGTCCTGAGGCTGCTATAAGGTGTGCTAGCAGCTGAATCAGCCCCCAGCAGCCCTAGGGATGGGGAAAGCACTGAAGTGATAGTTTTCCTGTCCAGTAGGTATTGATGTGCTGATATGCTCATAATCCATGGGAGTACAGCTTCCTGCACAAAGTTTTAAACAAGAACTATAAACAGCTATTACAAAAATCATCAGAATTAAGATTGCATTGTGAGAACAATGGGATGTACGCATTCCATGGAAGGATGATTTGCAATCCATTAGAATATCATCCTGCTGGTCAAGAATATTTGTAAAGCTGACTTCAAGTGAGGTCTGATACGATACAATGTAAGGATGTTCTCTGTGCCACGAGGTTCAAAAGCCTGAGCACAGGATCCAGAATAAGGCCCATGGGTGCCTTCCAACGGTGTGATATACATAACCTTGATGAGAAAATATATTTACGGAGCCCTGATCAGAGCATTGCTGTATCTTTTTCCAAATAGACAACTGTTACTGTCTATCAGCGCCACTTCAACACTTTCCAAAAATAAATCCAAAGAGTGAACATGCAATGTTACTGCCACAGATGTAGCCATTGCAAAACTATTCATGGTAAAGAGGAGTGGGTAAAGTGTGAAGGAAATGGGACTATCTGAGTGAAGCCTGGTCTATAAACTTCAATGTTGCTGCTCTGAAAACTCTTAATGTTTCTCTACCTTAAGTACAGTTTATATTAATAGAATATAAGATAGCTTTGATAATCAGAGGTAAAGTAAAATGATTGTTAATGCCCTAATCCTTTGCCAGTAAAAAGCCCAGAATATTTTAAGAAATGCTGAGAGAATGAAATATGGAGAAGTGAAAATGTGAGAAGAAAAAGATTTCAATAGTTCATATTAGGTCATTGATCACATCCAGAACATATAGGGGACTTGAGGAACTTAGCTCATTTGCACCCTTTAACCAGTACCCCAAAGGAGGTGGGGCTGAAACCACATCTGTGGAGTCATCTGTTAAATGCTATGTTTTCTGTATTTTTACAGCAGATCTGGTGACATATATTATTACAGAATGATCAGTAAGAGAGGGGACTTTCCAAAATGGCCAAAGGTCACACTCACCCACCTCAAGCCAGATTGGAGTGGGGTATGAGACTTGTGATCCCCTTATTTGATCAGAATATCTCCAGGGAGGTATCACGGGGAACAAGCTAGAATCACAATATGGACTTGCATGGCCCAGCGGAAGAGGGGGAATAGTACCTATAAAAATGTGCTTGTGGGGGGAAAGGAGCTAATTAATTTGGGGGGAGGTGTCAGTGCTTGGGAGGGGTGTGGGCTTGACTGCCATGCAATGTACTTATGAATGACAGGATGAACAATGAATTGGGTGGTGAGAATTACAGTATGGGTTCATATAAGGAAGTTATTGAATTAACTGTACCTAACTGCACAGAAGAATAGTGTTTGCTTAGTAATGTATAACTGCTGCTGATCATGTTTTTAGCTTTATCTCAAATCATGATTGTATGATGTGATGCACTGATACCAATAAACTTTCTTGATGACATAAAAGGGTCTATTTGTAAATGTGCTAAAACGATCCAACAGTCACCCGTTGCTAGGCAGGCCAGGTGCCATTACAACACCCCCAAACAAGTAACAGAAGAAAATTTCCAAAACAAAAGTGCAGGAAATAGTGCAACCCCCCTACCGCTGTATGTCGCCTGGCCCCACGTTCTCCTTTCCCTGTTTTCTGAACACTTGGTTCTTGGGAAGGAGGATGGAGGATAAAAGTGGCAGAGTTTTTAATTAACAAACTGAACATTTTAGATTCTGCATATTGGGTCAAATCCCGAGACCAGGTTATTTAGTTTTGAGGGGCATATATTCAGCAGCAGGCTGTGTAAGTTCTCTGCACTCTGGGTATGATGAATAAAGTTGGTGGAGGGGTAATACACCCACTCTCTGGGCTGGAATCTCTCTGCTAAAGTGACTAAGGTGAGCCAATTGTGGTGATGGATTTTGTACCATGGAGACTTATTCTCCAGGACTCACACTAAGAACAACAGCTCATTTCACATAGACCAGTAGCTGTCCATTTACATGATACGTTGCTCACACCCCAGCTGGGATAGATTCAGATCAGTGGAAATGAGGTATTGACTCTCTGATTCTCTGAGCCATCTAATCCCTTTGGATAAAGTAGTTTATAATAAAGCATTTCATTAAAGCACTTTTCCATTTCATTTCACCTCCATATTCTCTCCTGTATACATACATGCTTTAATTATTAAACATCTCACTCTGGTACTATCCCACAGGGACAAGCTGCAGCCATCAGTCGCTAATGCCAAGATTTGCCTCTCTTGTGCTTACCTTGCCTCACTCCCAGTGTTGAAGCCTATTCTGTGCTGTACTGATCAGGTCAGAAGACAGGATCTTTACCTTGGATTGTGGAATTTACTCATGGCCTTCTATTACTGTATGTCAATACACTTTTTTTTTTAAAGCAATGAGATCTGCTTTCTTAAGATAGATATACAGCTAGATGAAATTGTTAAATATAATATATGTGTAAATACAGTACTTTCCCCCCCAAAATGAATGCTTAAAGAAAACTAAAATATGCTACAGTAAAAAGCCCGGCTGTTGATACAGTGTTTTTGCTTGTCCAAGTTTTGATGATCAGACTGACTGTGTCCATATATCTTTTAAGCCAATGTCGACATGTCAGTGGCACAACAGTACTGTCTAGCTTTATTTCTTTTTTTTAATGGTCAACAGCCAATTTTATGCTTCAACAGAGCCTCACTATGCATGGAGCTGCCCTGTGCTCTAATGAACTATCTACAGTCACTTCTACAGAGCAACGTCTAGAGAAGAACACATAGTTAAACATGCAGGGGATCACACTTATCCCAGGTCTCCTCAGACGCATTCATTTGTTGCCTATATCTGGCCCACCTTTTACCCTTCAGTTAGAGGAGTAGGAATGTGGGCAGTTTGGGACTTACTGCTTCTCAGTGCAGTAACTCTGACTTTTGTCTACCTTCGCTCACCCTGATGCTGAGGCCCAATGACTATCATATGTATTGTGTAAGGACTAACAAGACCAAGCCCAGCATGTGTTTTTAAGTATCTATTTCACTTATATTTTTATATAGCACCAATCACCATGGTATCTAAGACTTGAAATGAATTCAGGCAGAATCAGAGATTCACATCAGAAACTCTTGAGCTCAGAAATATCAGAGTATTTTCCTGGTGCACTATGATCCACTGAATGGGTAACGCTATTTTATTAATGTATCATTTTCTTATACAATGCCTGATTCTGGTTTCAGTTATACTGATGTAAAATGGGAATAATTTCACTGAAGTTAATGGCGTTACACTATAGTAAAAATGGTGAGAGATCAGAATCAGGCCCATAATACTTAATCCCACGTTCCCCCTTTTCTGTAATTTTTTAAACAATATATGGAAGAGCGCATTAAAAAGGCAATTGCTTATTGTTAATGTGATGATAATGCAGAAGGCATATTGTTCAGCTAGGATATCTATTCTGGGAAACATTACCTGTAACTACGAGAAGAATGACAAAGAACATTTTCTAAAATGTATTTCCTGCATAGATATTTAGCTTCTACTTCAGATAAAGCAAGTCACAGTTATTACAATGGACAGTGCATAAGGAAATGTTGAAATAAGACTGTATTTGAAAGTCATAAGGAAATTCATGGAAAATACAAAGCTATACTGCATGTGGGACCAGCTGTGTAAGAGACACAGTAAGGATTAAAAGGGTGGATTCTGCAAGGCACTGTGCTTCCCTCAGTACCGCCGCCTAAACAGGCCCACTTGGGGAACCAAATGCAGAGACAGAGCAACCCACCCACAACGAAACTAACGAACATGCATCTCCTAAAAAGCAAGAGTGCCATTTACGGCATTACATAATCAGTTTTTCCCTGCAGTGACCTAAAACACTTCACAACAAACTCATCCATATCCTCAAAAGGGTGGCATTTTGCACATGTAACTCAGACAGAATTCTTCTAGAATTAGAGACAGTAACTCTGATTAAGTTCACAATTCCACTGCCCTAAAAAGACCCATGCAGGAGGACACCTGTGCACAATGGGGTTCTGTACAGACACAGGGCTCCTGCCCCAGGGTTTTCTTTACTGGACTGGGACCCATAATTTTATTTTTGCTTTGCCTTTACTTCTGAGTATAAAAGGTGGACTTCCCAATGACATGCTTTTTTTCTCCTTATTTCCTTTCCCCTCCATTAAGTTTTACAACTGTGAGATTAACATTTTACAATGGTAAAGAGAAAGAGAAGCCTAGCAACCAGCGAGTAAGTCAGCAGAGATGCATTGTAGATAGTTTTTCTGTGAGCAATCATAGCAGTTTTATTTTTATGAATAATCCCATTGCACCTACAAGTTTACTGCAAATGTGTTTCTTTAAGGTAATATTGTTTGAAGATGAATAAAGCCACAATGAAAAGGGAAAATCCTGAGAAAACAGTAAAAAAAGCTATTTGGGTTTTATGTCAGGCAATCAACACCAAAATTAACTTCTGAAGGACAGGGGCAACAACTATTATAAGGGTTGCTGAGCCGCAGGTAGTTTACAGAATTGAACCTGTGCCCATGCAGTCTTACAGTTTATTTCCTGGTGACCTAATGTAAGAGCAGTTTGTGACCAGCTGTGGTCTAATAGTTCTGTGGTCTAATATTGCCTGTTTGAATTTGGATCTGGATTTCATATCCCAGAGTTCTGGAGTGTTCAGCTCTGGATGCTTGATACTGCCTGTTTTGGAGATAGGAAGTCACAGACTCTGCACTTGGGCTGGATTACACAGTGCGGGTGACAGGATATCATACTGTATTTTAAACTCCTGGTTAGGGACTCTACATTACCTTTCAGGGTAGGTGTAGGATTTTTGTTGTTGTTATGGAACTATTTAAAGGTGCTCTCTGTACTTGGCTTGAATTTTCATTAGTTTCCTTTTAATTCTACTGCGGGATAGTTTTCTCCCAGAAAACAGAGCAACAAATATTATTAATTAGTATAATTTATTTCTTTTATAATACACTTAGAGGCCTCAACTAAGATCAGGCTCCCATTTGTGTTAGGTGCTTTACATGAATCTAATAAGCACACCCACTATTGCAGTAACTTTGAAATACAAGATGAGAAATGTATACTGAAACCATGGTACATGGTGAATTTGTTAAACCTTGCAGTGTATGGTTGCTATGTAGTTAGGAGAGTTTACTCTATTATGTATGTTGCAGACTTCACAGATGTCATTTCCAACCTATTCTTATATTTCCTGCTAAATATTATATCAGAGATGTATTTGAAATCATTTTTCCATGATACAGTGGTATCAGTTTTCTCATTATTTGCCACTTTAGGCAAGGTTTATTGTCTCTATTAGTTCTAGATATGAAGGGACAAATGTGAAGTCACACTAGTTAACGACAGATAAGCAGATCATATTAAAAAGTCCTTACTATAAAAGATTGACCGCAGTTTGATTGTAAGCAATTGTTTTCAATTTACTGTATGGAATAAACCTAGCAACATATTCTGCATGAATGCAAAAGCAAGAGATAAAGACAGAAAGAAGAAAAAAGACAGAACCAAAAGCAATGAGCTGAGAATAGGTGCCCTCCTATTAAGCCAGAATAAACTTTATTCTGATTATAAATCTGGCCCCAATCCTCCTCTCATTGAAGTTAATAGCAAAATGGAGCCCTTAATTAATAAAGTAAAACTTATCCATCCTCCCATCCAGGAACTTGGAGTACTGTACAACATTATTAAAATATTTGTCTCTAGGTGTATCTGGGTAATAAATAATCCTTTGCTCTTTTAGAGCATCTTCCATCTAAGAATCTCAAATTGCTTTACAAAAACTAATTAAATAAGTCCCACAAGGCATCTCTTTGAGGTTGATATGTAGGTAGGTAAATATTATTAGCTCATCTAATTTCACAGTTGAGAACCTGTAATTCAGAGATATTTATGCTTGACCAAAGTCACACAGGAAGTCTGTAGCTGAGCCTGGAATAGCATCCAGCTCTTCCAGCTCCCAGTCTTCTGTCTTAACAGCAGACCATCCTGCCTCCCCAAGAACTCACTTAGGGTTGAATCCGACAGCTACTGAGCAGTACTGTGGTCCTGATCCAGTAAGACTTACTTCACTTCAGTAAGACTCCTCATGTACTTAAAGTTAAAGTTAAGCACATGATTAAGCGTTTTGCTGTATCAAGACCAGATGCTCAGCCCCTTGTGGGATCAAGCCTCTATTGGTTTAGTTGTTAGGAAATAGTGACTATGTAAGAACATGGAAAAATGGTGTCCATGCTGCTGACAGAGATTGCCTATCAGAACTAGTTAACACCCATTCTTACAGAGTAATTCTCACAACTTGCTGGAAGAAATCATTTTTAAAATATACAATATCATCTGATATGAAGGGACCACAGGGCAGGCACCAGAATATGGCATGGTGTGGGAAAGAATCAGTTACTGACTGCTCATAACAGTTGTTCTCCAGTTGTGTTGCATATGTCCATTACACTAGGTGAGCTGTACCCTAGAGGCATCCCTCGTGCGCCAAGCTGAGAATATGAAGGGTGGAGACATCCCACCTATCCTTCAGTTCCTTCATACCAGAATCTTATATGACAGACTCCCATGTGCTGGGGACGAAAGACAGGTCGTGTAATGCAGAGGTTCTCAACCAGGGGTACGTGTTCGCCTGGGGATACGCAGAGGTCTTCCAGGGGATACATCAACTCATCTAGATATTTGCCTAGTTTTACAACAGGCTACATAAAAAGCAGTAGCAAAGTCAGTACAAACTAAAATTTCATACAATGTCTTGTTTATACTGCTCTGTAGACTATACAGTGAAATATAAGTACAATATTTATATTCCAATTGGATTATTTTATAATTATATGGTAAAAACGAGAAGGTAAGCAATTTTTCAGTAATAGTGTGCTGTGACACTTTTGTATTTTTATATCTGATTTTGTAAACAAGTAGTTTTTTATGTGAGGTGAAACTTGGGGTACACCAGGCAAATCAGATTCCTGAAAGGGGCACAGTAAAATGGAAAGGTTGGGAGCCATTGGTGTAATGGACTTACGCAACACATTTTGAAGAAGAGCTGTTACAAGAAATGAGTAATCGTTTTTTCTTCTTCTTCGAGTGACTGCATATGTCCATTATATTAGGTGACTCCCTAGCTGCTTTCAATGGAGGTGGAGCTAGGTGCCTCATCAGAGAGTAGGGTTGCCAACTTTCTACTCGCACAAAACTGAACACCCTTGTCCCACCCCTCCTCCGAGGCCACGCCCCTGCCCTGCCCCTTCTCTGAGGCGCCGCCCCTTCTCTGATGCCCCGGCCCCTGCTCACTCCATCCCCTTTCCTCTGTTGATTGCTCTCCCCACCCTCACTCACTCGCTCATTTTCACCGGACAGGGGCAGGGGGTTGGGGTGCAGGAAGGAGTGAGGGCTCCAGCTGGGGGTGTGGGCTCTGGGGTGGGGCCAGAAATGAGGAGTTCAGGGTTTGGGAGGGGGCTCCGGGCTGAGGCAGTGGGTTGGGATGCGGGAGGGGGTGAGGACTCCGGCCGGGGGTGCGGGCTCTGAGATGGGGCCAGGGATGAAGGGTTTGCAGTGCAGGAGGGGGCTCCGGGCTGGAGGGTGGAGCCGAACGGTTCAAAGTATGGGAGGGAGCTCTGGGCTCAGGCAGGGGGTTGGGGTGCAGGGGTGGGTGAGGTGGGTGAGGCTGGGGTTGCGGGCTCTGGTGTGGGACCGGGGATGAGGGATTTGGGGTGCAGGAGGGTGCTCCGGGATGGGACTGAGGGGTTCAGAGGGCGGGCGGTGGATCAGGGCTGGGGCAGGGGTTGGGGCACGGGAGGGGGTCAAGGGTGCAGGCTTACTTCAAGCAGCTCCCGGAAGCAGCAGTATGTCCCTTCTCCAGTTCCTACACAGAGGCGTGGCCAAGCGCTCTGCACGCTGCCCTGTCCACAGGCACCGTCCCTGCATCTCCCACTGGCTGTGGTTCCTAGCCAACGGGAGCTGCAGAGCTGGCGCTTGGGGCTGGGGCAGCATGCAGAGCCCCCTGGCTGCCCCTACTCGTAGGAGCCGGAGGGGGGACATGCCGCTGCTTCCAGGAGCCGTGCAGCACCACGGCAGGCAGGGAGCCTGCCTTAGCCCCGCTGCGCCACCAACCGGACTTTTAAAGGCCTGGTTAGCGATGATGACCGGAGCCACCAGGGTCCCTTTTTGACCGGGTGTTCTGATTGAAAACCGGACACCTGGCAACCCTATCAGAGAGGGACTGCAGGTCTGCTTTCCCCATACTCACTTCTTCCCTTGATGCAGTAGTAACTGAAAGAAAAGAGGGCCTAAGGAACTCAAATAAGTACCACTAACCAGAGCTAGGCTTACAACTAGCTAGAAAGGCAAGTTCACAGGAGGAACGAGCTGAAGCACAGTATGTGCTGACCACCAACCATGGACAGTAGGAAGGAACTGAAGAATGGGCAGGGGCAGCTCTGCCCTTTATAGCCTTGCTTGGGAGCATGAGGGACATCAGGGCACGGCATGGCTGCCCCTACATGTACTGCTGGGGAGAACTCACCGATGCACAAGGTGTGGATGCACCTAGTGTAATGGACATATGCAACTGCTCAGAGAAGAAGAGACACATACATCAGTAGGGCCACTTTCACCTTACCTGTTTTCAGACCCTTATTTCATCTTGCAGAGGCCGTTGTGATCTGTCTTTCTGCTGTCTAATATCACTTAAGTTTTGTTTTTGCTCAATAAGGATTCTATTCCTGCTTTCCTTGTGCACCCCAAACTTTCACTGAAGGCCATTGGAATCTGAGGTGTGTAATAAAAAGCAGGATCGGGACCCTTGTTTGGGAAAAAGAAAGCCTAAGTGGTATTAAGTACAGTATCTCCTCACTTAAAGTCGTCTCGCTTAACGTTGTTTCGTTGTTACGTTGCTGATCAATTAGGGAACATGCTCATTTAAAGTTGTGCAATGCTCCACTCTTACGTTGTTTGGCTGTCTGCTTTCTCCACAGCTAGCAGCCTCCCTACGCCCTGCCCCCCCAGCGCCTCCCGGCCGCCGGCAGACCCCCCGGATCAGCGCCTTCCCCCTCCTTCCCTCACCTCCTGCCCACGGCAATCAGCTGGCTTGCGGCATTTTGGAGGCAGGAGGGAGGGGGGAGGAGCAAGGAGCTCCACTTCCCTCCCCTGCCTCCCGAACACCGCAAGACAGCTGATTGCCCCGGGCAGGAGGCAGGGAGGGAGGAAGGGGGAGCCTGCGCCGAGTCCTCACTCCTCCCCCCTCCCTCCTGCCTCCTAAACGCCACAAGCCAGCTGATTGCCTGGGCAGGAGGCAGGGCGGAGGAGCGAGGACTCGGTGCGCCTCCCCCCTCCCTCCCGAACGTGGCAATCAGCTGGCTTGCGGCGTTTAGAAGGGAGGGGAGGGATGGGGGAGGAGCCAGGATGCAGCATGCGAAGTAAATGGGGAGGGGGGGGAGAAGAGGCGGGTCAAGGGTGGGGGCTTGGGGGAAGGGGTGGAGTAGGCAGGCAGAGGGTTAAGCCCCCCGCCCCTGGTGCTTGCAGAGTAGGGGAAGCTGCCCTGGAACCTAACCCCCCCCTTTACATTATTTCTTATGGGGAAATTGGATTCGCTTAACATCGTTTCACTTAAAGTCACATTTTTCAGGAACATAATACAACGTTAAGTGAGGAGTTACTGTAACATTTAAGTCAATATGAGTTTTGAGCATGCCAAAAAAAAAAACCCACAGGTTAGTGGACAAAGGAAGCAGTTGGTATAAACTGCTTCCTTATGCGCTAGAATGAGGCCCTGATTTGGCTGAAACCTCTCGAGCCTACTGCATTATTGGTAAATAAATAATTATTAATAATACAGAACAGAGGGGACTATGCTTTCTACCTAGGAACTGCTTGGAACATTTCCCATTATTAATAGTTTTCTCAACACAGGTTTCTCCTGAGAAACACAAACTGTGTAGAATTATATAAAATCATGACAGGTGTGGAGAAAGTAAATAAGTGTTATTTGCTCCTTCTCATAACACAAGAACTAGGGGTCACCAAATGAAATTAATAGGCAGCAGGTTTAAACCAAACAAAAAGAAGTATTTCTTCACACAACGCACAGTCAACCTGTGGAACTCTTTGCCAGAGGATGTTGTGAAGGCCAAGACTATAATAGGGTTCAAAAAAAGAATTAGATAAGTTCATGGAGGATAGGTCCAACAATGGCTATTAGCTAGAATGGGCAGGGATAGTGTCCCTAGCCTCTGTTTCCCAAAAGCTGGGAATGGGTGACAGGGAATGGATCACTTGATGATTACCTGTTCTGTTCATTCCCTGTGTGCCACCTGGCATTGGCCACTGTCAGAAGACAGGATACTGGGCTAGATGGACCTTTGGTCTGACCAGTATGTCCGTTCTTATGTTATGTTCTGTGATGTTGTGACCTAGCTCCTATTACTAACCAACTCTTTGAACATTATAGGAATTTTTAAAAAGTCAAAAATTTCTTTGACATTAATCTGCAATGTCCAACATACTGTGAGAAGCCTTCAAGGCAATGATTAAAGCCCCACATAACACTTTTTGCTTCTGATTCACTACAGTAACACAAACACAACATAATGATAATATTAAAAAAACAAGTTTCACAATAGGAAAGCCAAGGTATGATCTGCTTATCGCCAATTGTACACAAGACAGAACAAAAAAATAAGCTTCAGTGGAGAGATACTGAAGGCTGTTGCTCAAAGCAAAACAAAGGAGCTATGGATGGAGAGATAAGAATAGCCAATTACATGCCTGATCATGACAAGAGAAACAGCACATGCTACTTCAGTAATAAAAACAAAAAGGTTATATAATGCAGAATGCCATTAAATAAATAAATCCCTTTACACCTGAAGACCTAGTCCATTCACACTTTTCCAATACTACCCTCAAAATATAAATCTTTCTCATGTAGTCTTAGCACACACTGCCAAGAGATGCACAAAAACATCAAATCCTTTTGAAAATTAAAAATTTCCCCAGAAATCTTACTGGAAATTAAATTTTGCAAGTCAACAAGCCTTCCAGCCTAGCAAAACCACCAGAGCAGACAGTTTATCAGTAGGTTTGTTACAACCTATGTGCACAATAGATAAACCAGCCTTTACTGCAAATGCTTAATTATGTCCAAAGCCAGGGCCGGCTCCAGGGTTTTGGCCGCCCCAAGCAGCCAAAACCAAAAAAAAAAAAGCCGCGATCGCGATCTAAAAAAAGCCGAGATCGCGATCTGCGGCGGCAATTCGGCGGGAGGTCCTTCACTCCCAGGCGGAGTGAGGGACCGTCCGCCGAATTGCCGCCGAATACCTGGAACTGCCGCCCCTGTCCGGAACGGCCGCCCCAAGCACCTGCTTGAGAAGCTGGTGCCTGGAGCCGGCCCTGTCCAAAGCAAATTAGCACTCTCTTTGTTCCAGAACCTGACTTCTATTTCTGTACTAACAAACCCAAATAAGGACCTCACAAATTAACACATTTAGGTTCATAATATTACCACAGAACAGACATAAACATTTTAATAAGACTATTCAAGGCACATACAAAAGGACATGCACATCTTTATAAATCTGGCCCCTAAGGCTAAAGGAGGCAATGTATTTGCAGGGCTAGAGCAAGGGATGAAGCCAAGACTCCCAAATTCTTTCACTGGCTCTAATACAAGCTTTCTATATGACCTTGGCAAAGTCACTTAACATCCTTGTTCAACCCCCACCCCCCCCCCGCACTATCTGGAAAATGGGTATAATACTACTAAAAGACTGTAGCCTAGCCCCAAGCTGTATTTAAACCCAATTATCACTGTCTACATAATAGAGAGACAAGGTGGGTGAGGTAATATATTTTACTGGACCAACTTCTGTTGGTGAAAGAGACAAGATTTTGAACTACACAGAGCTCTTCTTCACCAACTCTCTAATATTGTGTGACCAACACGTCTACAACAATACATTCTACATATGAGCAAAGGTGAAAGTAAGCCAGTACACCCCGGTACGCAAGAGCCTGTATGCCGTACCAGACCGGCTTCCCCAGGAGGCAATTTAAAAGGCCTAAGGCTCCCAGCAGCAGCTGTAGCCCCGGGCCCTTTAAATTGCTGCCAGAGCCTTGCTGCCGGAGCCTCCGGTAGTGGACGTGGCCGGGACCCCTGGGGCTCCAGCGACGATTTAAAGGGCCCGGGGCTCTGCTGTAGAGAGCTACCCCAGGACTCCGGCAGCAGGGCTTAGGTGGTGATTTAAAGGGTCCGGGGCTCTGGACGCTGCTACCGCCCCGGGCCCTTTAAATCTCCGTGGGCTCCGGCAGTGGGACTCAGGCGGTGATTTAAAGGGCCCGGGGCGGCAGCGGCAGCTGGAGACCCGGGCCCTTTAAATGGCCCCCGAACCCCGGGGCCTCCAGCCGCCTCTGCAGCTGGTAGCTCCAGCAGTGATTTAAAGGATCCGGGCTCTAAAGGCCCCGCCCCTTCCGGTTGAGGCCCCGCCCCCCTGCTCAGGACTCCAGAGTATGGGTAAGTCCTTTAAGTTACTTTCACCCCTGCATATGAGACTGTGACAAACTAACTAGCATCCCTTTATTAATTATAATATTACTGTATATATTATTTGTATTATAGATCAGGATGCCATTGTGTTAGGTGCTGCACATATATAGAATAAAAGTAAAAGTCCCACAGAAAGAGACAGACCTGCCCTGAAGAGCTTACTTTGCATTGTTACTCCTTGAATTTGAAAGACCTTTACAAATGCTAAAAAGAGTGTTTTGTAAAGGGCTTTGAGATTCTCTGCTGAAAGGAGCTAAACAAATGCAGAGTATTATCATCAATAATAAAAGGTTACCACTAAATTTGTCGAAGTCCAAAATGTAGGTTTTGGCCGTTAGAACTTCTTGGTGTATAAATTTCAAGGCTACAGGATTCAGCCCTGCTCACATAAACTTCAATGAGAACAGGATTGAGCCCAGACTCTCTTTCAATAAAGTCTGTACTGCGTAAATAAATCTGACTCTCTAAGTGTATCATTAATCAAATCAATCCACGTGAAAAGTTAAAATCTGTGTGGCAATTTCAGTAAAATTTGTATTGCTGGCGCTATATACAGTACAGATGATAGAGACTAAAAGAAACAATTCAAATTATTGACTTTAAGGTTAGGTGTACAACTTCACTTTACTAGTAGAGCTCCCACTGGTATTACATATTCAAGAAATTCAATGAATTGTCAATAAGGAATTCTTTTAGCACTGGACATCTGCATAATGACTACTTTTTGGAACGTTAATAAGAGATCAGTTCAGAATTATTTATAAGAGTGGGTCTACTGTATTAAAACTCAGCCTCCCAGAGCTTCACGTTACTTTTAACATATTTTTAGCACAGTTTGGCTTTCACCAGCTGCAAAGTAAAGCACCAGTATATTTCTCTCATCGATCTTGTTGCCAAGCACTCTTCCCTTTCACCAGCTGCACATATATACCAAGAGGAGGCTTTCCCTTACGGATTGATCCTGGTCCCTTCAAAGTCAACAGATAATACTAAATATATGTGTCCTGCCATCACCAGGCAAGTCAACAGAGTCCAAGCCAAGTGAAGATGTATCTCTGTTCCTGTTGCTTAGTATTTGATATGCAGCATGAACAGCACCTTTATTATTTTGCTAGGCCATAGAAACATGTATGGGATGAACAGAAGTTCATTGGTAGTTTACCATGGAGTTAGAAACAGTTGCTTTTGTGAACTAGAATATTTAATATTTCTCATCTCAGGCAAACAAAAGGTTGAGTAAATCATGGGACGTACAGGGAAGGAAGTACAGAAAGGGGAGGAGACGAGTATTGAAAGGGGAGGAGTGCTGAGGTAGGAGGGGACAGGAGAGTGGAATGAGGGAAATGCTAGCTACTATTTAAGGCAGTGTAGGCTGCTCCCTGGACAGACAGACTTTTGTGGGCTGTACCTGTGGAGCTGGTAGCACTGCTGATCTGAGCACGACTCTTTGAGCCCAGACTCCTTCCTGAGAGAGACTCCAGACGGGAGGAAGATGAGCACTGTGGGCAAAGTAAGACAATGGTGTACACTTGTTTGGTGCTGATTTCCAATCCTCCTATTTGATTGCATAGCATGGGTACATCTGCTCAGAGTGCTGTGCTGGTACCACATGGTGCACTCTTCCTTTGCAGCAGTAACCCGGGTGGCACAGACGGAGAGTGCTCATGTCTCCTGCTCGGGGCACTGTAGAGTGCAGTAAGTGGAGAGTAAAGTAAGGGATGCTGCAGTCCTGGTGTTCCCTTGATTTCACTGGGGATTTGGGGGGAAGACAGATCACACAATTGGGATGGAGAGTAGCAGGGTCAGGCTGAGAGCAATACTCCTGGGCTGCAACATGGGGAATGTGCACCACTGTGCAGAGAAGCTGTTTCTGAAATTAAGATGCACAGAAAAGGGTTTTTATTAAATCTAACCTTAAAAAATTGGACTAGGACAAAATGTGGCAAATCAGAGAATGGAGCACATTCCTGGTACATGTGCTGCCCCGACATATGCCATGGTTTGACTTTTATTCCCTGTTATTTTGTTGTACTGCGTACCTGGTCAGAAGTATAACTGTTTCCCTGGAATGTTAGTATGGATTATAGTATATGAATGTTACAGATCTAGGGCTAAGTGCAGCATGAGGCCCAGTCCTTCAGTCTTTATTTTAATATTATTTATTATTACTTGGTTAGCGTTAACAATATACTCTGCAAAACAGAGTGGTGTACAGCCTCAAGTTTGCTAGAAATCTGTTTGTTGCTCCTCAGGAAGGAGTGGGGCAAACATGGCTTGGAACAGCTCTTAGGGGCCATTACATCGGTGGAATTGCTGAAATGCAAAGCACTGCAGAAGATAGGGGCCAGTGCATGCATAAGGGAAAACTTCCTTTGATTTAAATGCAAGCAGGGTTAGGTCCTGACAGTTACACCTAATAAATTATTTTGCAAGGCACTCTCATTCCATTAACTCTGTCCAAGTTCACATTTATCCAAGAAACTTTACATTTCAGTAAAAATATAATACTAATAGGGAGAGTTATGATGAAATACTGGATGATGGCAACAAGAAAAAAATAACAGGACAACAATGGTTGCTAACTGATTGCAAGATTCCATTCCTGACAGTTATAAATATCTAGTTACATTGGAAGCCAAGACTAATTCATTTCAACAAACTGTGCTTGAGGCTGTTCCACAGTAAACCAGAACCCTAACTTAAATAGTTGTTAGAAGTGAAATTAAATTAGGACTGCAGTTGAGTTAATGTTAATTGTTCTATTAACTGAACAATTGTTCAGTCAGATTGTTAGATTATTACTCTGAAACACCTCAGTAGCTATGTCTACAAAGCAGCTGAAGTTCTGCAATCCAGAAAATATTGTTTTAATTTAGCTGTATATTTGAGTCCCATATCTGTTTTTTAAATTACATTTTAAGATTTAAAGGATGAAAGCTAAATTGAAAGCCTCAGACTCCTAATTTCCATCAAACCTAATAGAATCTGGATTAAAATTCTATATGAAAAGTTGATCATACAGAGATAAATATAGTCTGTCTTTTTAAAGTATTAACATAGCCCCCCATATCCACAGTATCTGAAGTCCAGATCCACAAAGGGACATAGGCACCTAAACCCCAGATTTAGGCTCCACTGCAATCCACAAACGCTCCTAGGGTGCTACTTAACTCTGTAGGTGCCTAAACTCACTCAGCACCTACACTTGCTATAAAAGTTCCCTAGGCACTTAAGTTTCTACCTCCAGGCATCTGCACTATACTTCACTCTAGGAATATGGATGCATATCTCATGCTTAAACCCCAGCAAGATCCTCAAACCAGGTGAAGATAGGCATTCCCCAGCCTATCTTGCCTGTGGGACCTGATCTCTGGAATTTTTAGTGCACAGTAGCAGGTCACACGGCCAGTTAGTGCATGACATGCTAGCCCAGCTTGCCACACACTAAATCGCCATCTGGACAAGTCTTTTCTCTGTAACCTGGTGGAATTATTATTAACCTGGTGGCTACGGCACTCACGTAGGAGGAGGAAGACCCAGGTCCAGTCACCTGCTCCAAAGACGGTTTAATTATTTATCCAAAGTAGAACAGCTTCAATAGGAGTCTGTGGCAGGCAGAACTACTGATTTAAACGAGAGCAAAATCTGTCCCACACTGATGTGATAGAAACTGTTGGCCATAGTCAATATCTGTGAGCCAGAGAAGGGGAAATGTTGGCCCAAAACATACAGAACCTCAGTTGAAATTGTGTTGTGTTTATTTATGAACATTGAAAATATAAATAAATCAGCAAATCTCATGTTCAAGTGAAGCAGTTCATCTTTCTAATCCTTTACACCCTGCACAATTATCTGCTTCTCCACTGAAGGACACCACTTCTGCAGCAGGATCCTAGACTGCTGCACCTCAAAAGTGCCACAGTGATTTCTTCACCCTCCGACCTCCCTGCATTATTTCACAGTCTCAGTTCTGCCCAGTCCACTTGTTGTCAGTACACAGATTCACTAAGGCAGCCTTTAAAAAGTATATTACTTTTATAGGGTCCATTCATCATTGCCTCCTGTCAGGGATCTGGTCAAGCTCCCCTTGCGGGATACTTGCCAGACTGCTGTGAGGGGATCCAAAAGCTGAATCTCACACGCCTTAGCTTGCTGGAGCGTGGCACAGTTTAAACATTGTCCCTGACTTGGACCTCCTGGCATCCACTCGTGGCGCAGATCTCGTATCTGACATCCCTCTAGGCAGTAGGGACCCTGCAGCCCCCAACTGCTTAGGCCCAGAAACTAGTGTATTCTCCCTCAAGCCTCCCCAGCAGCTCTTGCACATTCCCCAGGATCCCACCCAAGGGGTGAGCTTTGTGGTTTACAGCTTACCTCCTTAAGGGTACATGACAATGAAAGCCCACAGACACACAGACAGGTTTTGCAGAGGATTCTAAACACCATTACTCTTTACTTCACCTGAGAGATACATCATTCTATACAAAGTACTAAACAAACCTATATGTATTTCCCCTGCCTCCGTTTCCCCACCACTCTGGACAATTCTTTGGGCAAAGTCCAGAGTCCTCTATAGAGTCCAGGTTCCTTTCTCTGCCCCCCCTCCTCCTGCATATGGACTCTCTGGTCTCTTCTCTTCTTTCCTCTCTCTCTCTGCCTCTAAAATGGCAGCTGAGAGACCCTCTTTTTATAACCTCCAGCCTCCTTTGGCAGGTGACCACAGAACCCTACCAGGTGACATCATTGCCAAGTGACCTCTCCCTCTGCAAATCTGTCCTCATGGACAGGAACCAGCCTTATGTCTCACCTGAATAAGTGATCATTTAAGATCTAAAGACTGACCTTGTGGTCCCTAGTCTGGTAGGTACGTGCTACAGCCCTGTCAGCAAATGATCCACCGAGAGGCATTCCATGATACAACAGTTTCATAATAGCAAGCAGAATTCATCAGCTGCACATAGACAGAGTCCCCAAATTGTCACACACTACACCTTGTGCTTTCAGTGCAAAGCGAGTGAAAAGTGGAAATAAAATGCTACCTTTCTGACCTGGTAGCATTTTTACAAGACTTTGCACACTAATTGTGCTGATGTCAATTACTACACAAGGTGCAGAGCAACCATCAATCAAGCCAATAGGCTGAAATTCACACCCCTGTGCGGAAGGCCAGCACAAGGCCTACCCAACCACTTAAATCTCAACTAAAACCTAATCCCAACTCTGGACTGTTCCTCGGCACAGCTGTAACCCTAACCCTGTAGGCCTGTGCTGGTCCTCTGCACAGGGATGAATTTCACCCATATAGTTGGATTTTGCAATGGGTTTTAGTAAGTCAGTCACAGTTCACTCAATTTTTTTAAAATTCTCAGTCATTTAAAATGATGCCAGTTGGCAGCTCTGATTTCTATGCTTCTTAGCTGGCTAAAAGAAAAAAAAAAGTAAAATGTCATTTACAAAAAGTGCATACATTGACCAAACACGGTGTCTTTTCTCAGCTATTTTTGAGGACACAACTACCCAATTCAGGCTGCTCTAGTTAGAATAGTATCTGGATACTGTCACTAGAAATCCTTCTTTTTAAACATCAATTCATAACTTAAATAAATTAACTTGGAATACAGGGTCTCAGCCAAAAGTAATAACTCTAAACAGTTAAGGGGTAGATTATTGAATATTTCTAGTTGTACAAGTCTTAAAAATAGAAGCCAAGACTGCCTTATAATATTTGTCAAAAGAACAGACTGAATATCACCTTCCCTTCCCAGTGCAGGATTACTCTTGGCATCTTGGCAGAGCAGCCTTAAAACTGACAACCAGATACAAGTGGATTCTGCTGGTGTAGGTGAACCCCCAGGGCATGTAGGGCTTGCTCTTGCATAGGGGGTATGTCAGGGCGTGGCCTGGAGAAGGACTGGAGGCATGGCTAGAGCGTCCTGTGCTCCAGATAACCCTAGCTGCAGAGTGGCTCCTGCCTTTCATTCATTCAGCTATTTTTGTGTTTTGTATTTAACTTCCTTCTTGCCGACTGTCAGTAGCCAAAGTAACATGCTTTGTATATATCTATGCCATATTCAGTGGTGTGCTGCATTTTCACTAGAGTCTTCACAAGCAGGATTCTATGGGTTTCCATGATTCTGGTTCAGCTCAGATAATCGGCCCTGTCCTTCAGTTCTTACTCATTCAAGACCTTTTGTCTGTGTCAGGACTGAAAGATCAGGAGCGATAACAGCTTCAGTAACTTAGAAAGTTATTGTCATACTATAGGCCAAGAGGTTACTAAAAATCACAGTAATGAACACATATGTTAGATGCTTACAATACTATGGATTTCTTTCTAAAACCCTATTACCACAGACCCTGTTCTGTTTTATTATGACAGCTGCTCCCGGTATTATGGGTGCAGCAAAGCAGCTCCTTATTAGCACCAGTGTTCAAAATCCCAAGGAAAATGTTGAGCTATTTTTCACATAATTTATCTGTATGTATTATAGTTCTTCAAAGATTCAGATTTGTCCTCATTAGCCTGTGGCTCCATGCTTGGAGATTCTTAAAATGCTTAAGCTTTAAGGAAGAATTAAATTGTTGAACACATTTCAAACAATATAAGAGTTATTAGAAGGCCATATTCCTGTATTCTTTACTCTGGCAAAGCTCACTTCATGTCAATCAATGGCTGCTTTGCCTCAGCAAGGAATGAGAGACACACATGCTGTCCTACCATGGGAGGAGTGGGGGGAGGAAAGAGTACTCAAGCTGCTGTGACTTTGAACTTTTTGGATTTCAGTCAGATCCCTCCAGAGGGAGGCATTTATGACACTGTGGAGAGGAAAAGAGACAGGGCTGGAAACACCAGCAGACTCAACGGATCTACAGAGACCTTTGAACAGAACCAGCAATTTGAGTTCCCTTTCCCTTCCCCAGGCAACATGACTCCCTTTGGAGCTGTGCTGCTATTGGTTCTGCTCCCTCTCCAAGTGGTTAGAGGGTACAAAAGAGAATTAATTCTTCTTTATTCAGCAGTTATTTCCCCATGGAAATCCACATGTCCTGAGAGATGCACATTGCACAGAGTGGCTACTCCTGGCTTCACCTCAAGCCACAGAGGCCTGGCTATACGTGAAGTTCATACAGAAGAGCTGCCATGATCAATAGGATCTAAGGCGTAGCATGACACTGATCCTGCTCTCCCCCATCACCTACATGATGCACACAATTCAGGGTTGTTATGCTCTATTTTGCCTCTCTTCATCTAGTATCACATAGAAAAGGGGAGCGGATGGCCCTATTGCATTTGGGTCATAGTATTTATGATACTTCTGTATCAGAGTGGTGAGAATTAATGCATCTACAATGTAAATAAAATGGGATGGAAACATAAAGGGCAGATTAATAAAGACTGGAAAATTATTGTCTTTCTAAACAATGCAGATTATCTTGTATCTGAATTCCAAACTTGTCACAGACCTCTACTTCAAGCTGATTTTATATGGTATGGATCCCAATTCTGATTTCAGTTACACCAGCCTTTCTTCTGGGGACCATCATTCATAGATTCCAAGGCCAGGAGGGACCATTGTGATGGTATAACACAGGCCAGAGAACGTCCCCAAAATAATTCCTAGAGCAGATCTTTTAGAAAAACATCCAATCTTCATTTAAAAATGGTCAGTGATGAAGAATCCACCATGACGTTTGGTACATTGTTCCAATGGTTAATTACTCTTATCGTTAAAAAATTATTCCTTATTTCTAGTTTGAATTTGTGTAGCTTCAACTTCCAGCCATTGGATCATGTTCTACCTGTTCTACCTTTCAGTGCTAGACCAAAGAATCCATTCTTAAATATTTGTTCCCCATGTAACCAAGTCGCCCCTTAATCGTCTCTTTGTTAAGATAAATAGATGGAGCTCTTTGAGCTATCACTAGAACACATTTTTCCAATCTCTAGTCATTTATCGTTTTTGTGGCTCTTCTTTGAACCCTCTCTATCAACATCCTTCTTTAACTGTGGGCACCAGAACTGGACACAGTATTCCAGCAGTGGTCACACCAGTGTCAAATATGCAAGTAAAATAACCTCTCTAATCCTACTCAAGAGTCCCCTATTTATGCATCCCAGGATCATATTAGCTCTTTTGGCCATCCTGTCACAGTGGGAGCTCATGTTCAGCTGATTATCCATCACGAACGGCATCAGGCATTGTTTTACTATCAATTCAGCAAGGAGGGTGGGCTGTTTTTACCAACCCTCCCTGTAGAAGAGGATTAATTATTTAACAAAGCAATTACTATTATACTTAAAGAGTGGTTAAACAACACAACAACACTAAAACACTTGCTATCATGCTTGAAGAATAGTTAAACCAAATGTATATGTTTACCCAAAAGAAATATCAAGTTAGTTTGAAAGGATCTATTTTCCATAAACACATGTTGATTGCATTAATTACATTATCCTCCTTTAATTCTTGATTAATCAAGTCCCGTAGCAGATGCTCAGGATTGATGTCAGGCTATAATTACCCAGATCACCCCTTTTACCCTTTTTAAAAATTGGCAGAACATTAGCTTTCTTCCAGTCTTCTGGGACTTCCCCAGAGCTCCAAGACATACTGAAAATCAACATTAATGGTCCAGCGAGCTCCTCAGCCAACTCTTCTAAAACTCTTGGACCTGCTGATTTAAAAATGTCTAGCTTTGGTAGCTTTTGTTTAACATCCTCTATAGATACTAGAGGAATGGAAAGAATGCTATCATCACCATATGATGAGAATATATCATTTGTTTCCCAAATGCAGAACTGAAATATTTATTGAACACTTTTTCCTTTTCTGCATTATTATTGATAATTCTACCATTTCCATCTAGTAAAGGACCAAGACCATTGTCAGGATTCTTTTTGTTCCTACTATATTTTAAAAGCTCCATATTGTCCTTAACTCTGTTAGCCATAGATTTCTCCTGGTCTCCCCTTGCTTCCCTTATCAATTTTCTACAATTCCTAACTTCTGATTTATATTCATCACTATCAGCCTCCCTTTTCTTCCATTTGCTATACATTTTTATTATTTTTTATTTTTCATTTATTTAAATTAAATTATTCTTGATTCACCCCAGGATGAATGAGATCAGGATCTTGCTCTTTATTTTTCAAAATGCACTGTAGAGAGTGCAATAAAGTAAAATCTTTAAATCTGAAATGTACTTACTCCTTTCCAAGGTTATTAAATGCAAGGCAGCCATTGCCTGGGAAGCAGGCAACCCCTTTTCTATTGAGGAGGTTGAAGTCGCCCCACCCAAAGAACATGAAATTCGAGTTAAGGTAAGTGATCTAGATTGACACTGGTGTAAAACTAGAGTAGCATAGCAGTGAAGGCTATTCCATTTGAAAGAAGCAGTTAAGATTCACCAATATATCCTGGCTGTGCAAAGCAGTCATAAACATAAACGTAAACAGCTTAAAAGCCCATTTACGATGGGTTGACAGCTGCTTTGTGTGGCTGAAGTGGGGCAAAGCAGCCAGAGTGCACTGCGTTCCCTAAATCATGATAATCAGATTTAATTCACTTTGTGTGTTGCTTCTCAACAACAACAACAAAAAGAAAGAGAATGGTCGTGCATTTTGGGCTTGTCTGTCTCCAAATGAGGGCATTTGGAGGGCATTCAAATGTTTATTTTCTACTGTACATGTTGACAATGGTTGGGTCGTGCAAAACCACAATGCTAATGAAGTTCCAGTGCTTGGGACTATCAAGGCAATAGCTCAAATTTCCCATCAAACTTGGTGGTATTGCAATGGTAAGAGCAGCTCTCTAATTTGATTCAAGTCATAGTTGTAATTCTCCATTATCAACCTACAGTGTGAATGTAAAGGTGTTACTGCCTTGCAGATTGTTGCCACGGGGGTGTGCCGTAGTGATGCTCATGCTGTAAGCCCCAGTTTTAAAGAGGGTCTTTTTCCAGTCATCCTGGGCCATGAAGGAGCAGGAATTGTGGAGAGCACTGGACCAGGAGTGACTGAATTTAAACCAGGTACTGAGATATTAGCTATATCATTGCAGTATCAGGGCCTTATTCGCCATTCGCACACAAGGGCTATATGTTGGTGATGCACTGTTGAAGTCAATGATTTATATTGGTATAAACTGCTGAACCCAGTGAAGAACCAGGCCTTCTACCAGGATAGAAGTTTAAACCTCAGTGGTTATACACTGTGGAGGATAAAATGCAATGGGATGAAGCATTTTGTCTCCAAAGTTATCTGTTATGCCAGAAGACATGGCACTACTTTAAACTATTTGTTTAAAAAGAGTGCATATAAACTGAACTCCGCCTACACGCCCCCCCACGTGTGATCGGGGATATGATTACTCTCTGTAAATACATTGCGGGGGAGGAGGGTAAACACCAGGGAAGATGAAGAGCTATTTAAGCTGAAGGACAATGCTGGCACAAGAACAAATGAGTATAAACCAGCCTTGAACAAATTCAAGCTGGACATTAGAAGTTTTCTAACTATCAGAGGGCTGAGGTTATGAAACAGCTTCCCAATAGGAGTTGTGGGGCAAACAACTTAATTAGTTTTAACAAACAGAGCTGGACAAATTTATGAGTGGGATTGCATGACAGAGTTGCTTGTGATGATGGGGGCAAGGTTCAGCAGCCTGATTGTCCTTCCATTTTGTCTTACATTCCTAAAATCTCATGCTTTAGGACTCATCCCTTTGGGTCAGGAAGGGATTTCCCCCTCCCAGTTTATTCGGAGGGATGGGAGTATCTCCTTATTCTAAAACAGCAGAGATGGCCGCAGCTGGAGATGGGACACTGGATAGGGTGGGCTAGTACACATTGCCAGTGGCATTGGGATTTCTTTATTTTTGCCTTCCTCTACAGCATAGGGGGCAGGTCACTTACTGGAATCATGTGGGTATATCTCACTTAATCAGTTCCTAGCTATTGCAGGGGCCTCAGGCACTGATGCACTTCAGTCCCTCCAATTCTCTGCTTGTAGCACATAATAGTTTAGTTTCCAGAGGGCTGTAATATTTTAGTCTAATTTTGGCTGTTGGGTTTAGTAAAGGGATGAGCAAACTTTTTGGCTCAAGGGCCACATCTGGGAATAGAAACTGTATGGCGGGGCATGAATACTCAGAAAATTGGGGTTGGAGTGCGGGAGGGGGTGAGGGCTCTGGTTGGGGGTGCGGACTCCGGGGTGAGTCCAGAAATTAGGAGTTCAGGGTGCGGGAGGGGGCTCTGGGCTGGGGCAGGGGAGTGGGATGCAAGTGGGGGTGAGAGCTCTGGGCTCGGGATGAGGGGTTTGGGGTGCAGGAGGGTGCTCCGAGCTAGGACCGAGGGGTTTGGAGGGCGGGAGGGCGATCAGGGTTGGAGCAGGGGGTTGGGGCGTGGGGGGAGGCTCAGGGGTGCAGGCTCCTTGCGGCGCTTACCTCAAGCGACTCCCAAAAGCAGTGGTATGTCCCTTCTCCAGCTCCTACACAGAGGCACGGCCAGGCAGCTCTGCATGCTGCCCCATCCGCAGGCGCTGCCCCTGCAGCTCCCATTGGCTGTGGTTCCCGGCCAATGGGAGTTGCAAGGGCAGCGCTTGGGGTGGGGGCAGTGTACAGAGTGGAGGCTCCTGGCTGCCCCTACGTGTAGGAGCCAGAGGGGGGCCATGCCGCTGCTTCCAGGAGCTGAGTGGAGCGGACCCTGACCCTGCTCCCCGGCTAGAGCTCGAGGGCCAGATTAAAACGGCTGGTGGGCCGAATCCGGCCCGCGGTCCGTAGTTTGCCCACCCCTGGTTTAGTAGGTGGGTCTGGGTGTTGTTGGTGGGCTGTTATATACAAGAGGTCAGGCTAGGTAATCTGGTGCTCCTTTCTGGCTTTGAGCTCTAGGAGTCTGTGACAAGCAGCAACTCTGATGTAGCTACTGGAGATACAATTACAGTTGTTTAGGATTTGAGAAGGAAAGACCACAAAGCAATTCACATGGATCCTGCTGGAGATATGCCCCCTTCAGTTATTGTACTCAGAAAGAACAGAAAAATATCTGCAGAGTAAACCAGAAATAGAAACTTATGCTGCCTGGCCAAAGAACTCTCGGTGTATTTAGATTGAACAAACTGGCCTCCACTGCTCCCATTGCTGAAACACCCAAGTTCTATCCTTTTCTTCCCCCTACCCACATTTTTTTGTTGGTTGAAGTCACTGATCCAGAATCTTCTCCACTCACAAGTTTGAAAGAACAGCTTCTGAAACTGATGCCCTTGGGGCTGGTTGGCAACAAGTGATTGATGAGTGTCACCAGGGCTGTCACTACTCCCCAGATCCAAAGCTTATCCTGCCACGCCCAGTCTCAGGCAAGGAGGTTTATTCTTTAAAGAGAGGTTAACAAACAAACACAACACAGTCCTAACTCAGCTCTTGGTCCCAGGCTTCAGGGCCCCAGCCTCTGTCCGCTCTGCTCCCTCCCAGAGCAGCAGCTACAGGGCTGCGTCCCTGGCTCTAGGGACTAGGGTAACCAGATAGCAAGTGTGAAAAATCAGAACAGGGATGGGGGATAATAAGCACTTATATAAGCCAAAGCCCCAAATATCAGGACTGTCCCTATAAAATCGGGACATCTGGTCACCCTACTAGGGACCCATCCACAGTAGCTAGCTCAGGGGTGGGCAAACTACGGACCACGGGCCAGATCTGGCCCCTCAGGGCTTTGGATCCAGCCCGCAGGATTGCCCCCCCGTGGCCCCGCACCACTCTCAGCAGCAGCCGGCCCAACGTCCCTGCCGCCCCCGGGCTCTTGCCTCCAGGCACTGCCCCCCGCAGCTCCCATTGGCCGGGAACGGGGAACTCCGGCCAATGGGAGCTTCGGGGGAGGTCCCTGGAGGCACGGCAAGGGCAGTGCACGCGGAGCCCTACGACGCCCTCCCCCAGGGACCGCAGCGCTTCCTGGAGCGGCGCGGGGCTGGGGCCGGGGACAGGGCAGGCATGCAAGGAGCCTGCCCTGGCCCCGGTGTGTGCCACTGCCACCCCGGAGCCCAAACCCCTCCTGCACCCCACCTCCCAAATCCCTGCCCCAAGCCCCCTGCCTGCACCGTGCACCCCTCCTGCACCCCAACTCCCTGCCCTGAGCCCCCTCGTATATCCCGCACCCCTGTGCACCCCAATCCCCTGAGCCCCCTCCTGCAGTCTGCACCCCTCCTGCACCCCTGCCCTGAGCTCCCTCCTGCACTCCGCACCCCTCCTGCACCGCAATCCCCTGCCCTCAGCCCCCTCATACAACCCACACCCCTCCTCTGCTCCAATCCCTTGCCCTGAGCCCCTTCCTGCACACCACACCCCCTCCCACACCCCACTCCCTCACGCACGCCAACCCCTTGCCCTGCATACAATTTCCCCACCCAGATGTGGCCCTCGGCCCAAAAAGTTTGCCCACCCCTGAGCTAGCTTCACTCCAGTACAGCTTCCTCCTTAGGGCTCAGCCTATCTCAATCCTTCCTTCTCCCTGCTGCCTATTAGCAGCCCTTAATAGGCCCAGCTGTAGCCCAGACCTCTTTAATTATCTTCATTGGACTTACCCACTCCAGTCCAGGGCACTGGTCTCAGTCTATCCACAGAGACCAGCTAACCTGTGACAATGAGCAAAGCAGGTGGCTCTTCCCTCTCTCATCTGATGATCAGCTATTGTAATGCTATCAGGCTTTCCCATTCCCCTGTATAACCTCTGGGGCATTTTTTGGTGTTGTTTTTGGGGTGGGAGGTTGTTTTGTTTTTACACAACTGCACAGTGATGCAACCTTCTCTTTTCTGGTTTGCTGCATCACCACTCTGAGTTCATCCAAAATGTGGCTGCTAAAATTATCTTCTTTGCCTGCTGATCTAAACATCTCACCCTCCCTTTGACTTCCTCCACTGTTTCCCATGTGCCTAACAAACAGAATTTAAACTTCTTGTGCTCACCTTTAAGGCTCTATCCAACTCAGTTCTGGCTTTCATCTATCTCATCCCTTGCCTCCCTCTGATTATGCCAGTCTCTGTGCCCTGTCACTGTCCCACTCCCAGCTCTGTGCCTTCCCCCATGTTGCCCAAAATACATGGAATGCCCTTTTCATTGCAGCACACCAAGCCACCACCTCCTCACTCAAGTCCTTCCTAACTGCTCACAAGAAGTATGCACTGGAAATCAATTAATAACTAATAATAAAATTCACTCCCTTTTGTGGGTTGCCCAGTGCATCCTGTTTTCTCTGTATATACTCTCCAGGACAGGGACTGTTATTTTGTGTTTTGTACAGCACCCAGCATGCTGTCAGCTGTCCTCCCATCACAAGGTCAGTCGACACAGTCCCAGCCTGGAAGAGATGTAGAGCTGTTCCTGTCTCTAGTGTGTGAGAGGGAGTATAACAACACCTGGATTATCATTCTGCTAGGCTAAGTCACAGAGTCACATACTGAGTGGAAAATAGACATTCAATGTAATATGGAGTAAGTAATGTTGTTAGAAACAGTCAATCATGTGAGCTAAAATATTGAATGGAATATTTAACATCGCAAGCAAACCAGAGGTTGAGTAACTAACAGAGAATTATCAGAAGGGTAGCCATGTTAGTCTGTATCCACAAAAACAACGAGGAGCAGAGAATTAGACATATATAGGGCCTACAGGAGTTCCAAGAATGGAGAACTTGTAGGGCTGGGCCTATGAGACGTCAAAAAAAAATAACAGCAAATTTGGTAATAACTTTAAACAAACAATATCTAATAAATATTGATTTTTCTAGGTGACAAGGTTATCCCACTCTACGTCCCTCAGTGTGGCCAATGCAAGTTCTGCTTGAGTCCAAAGACCAACCTTTGTGAAAAGATCAGGTAGGAATTGCAAATATTTTACCTTGCAGGGAGTAGGAGAGGCTTTTCCATTGGGCCACAGCTGGGGAGGGGCTGAGAGGCAATCATGGAGGCAGTTACAGTTCCATGATTCTCTGGGCAGCTTCATCCTGGGGACTGCTCTAACTTTCATGAGCTGGGATAGGCCATCCCCCACCTGGCAGTAGCTGGAGCACCGCATGCTCTAGCCATGCTTTATCCCTCCTGCCCCTAACATGTCTCTTACACTGGGGTGAGAATGATGGTATAGGAGCCAGCTACACTTCTTTATGGGTCTCCCGCCATACCAGGGAAAGACGCTGCAGGGAAATGCGGGGGCTTTCCTCTCCCTTTTTGTGCCAAGAGGAGTCAGGTCAGAGAACACTTCACTTTCTAGTCATCTTGCTTGCCAGACACTTAGAAAGTGTAATGAATAAAATATTTTTTTTTGCCAGCTTTTAAATCCAAGTAATAGCCATAGGAAATTTATTCTCAAGTATCTAGTTAAAATATGTGACTGTTGGGAGCCAGGTAGCACACTAATCTAGCAGAACATCTGGAGACCCCAGTTAAAATCCTTGCTCAGGACAGACATGAAAATGAGTTTGATGGTTGGTCTCCTCCTAAACCAGGGGTGGGCAAACTACGGCCCGGAGGCCACATCCGGTCCTTCAGATGTTTTAATCCAGCCCTCGAGCTCCTGCCGGGGAGCAGGGTCAGGGGTTGGCCCCGCTCCGCATGGCTCCCGGAAGCAGCAGTACGTCCCCGCTCCGGCTCCTATGCGTAGGGGCAGCCAGGGGGCTCTGCACGCTGCCCCCGCCCCAAGCACGACCCTGCAGCTCCCATTGGTCGGGAACCACGGCCAATGGGAGCTTCAGGGGTGGCACCTGCGGACAGGGCAACGCACAGAGCCGCCTGGCTATACCTCTGTGTAGGAGCCGGAGGGGAGACATGCCGCTGCTTCCGGGAGCTGCTTGAGGTAAGCGCTGCCCGGAGCCTGCACCCCTGTCCCCCTCCTGGGCCCTAATCCCCTGCCCCAGCCCTCCGAAACCCTCAGTCCCAACCCGGAGCACCCTCCTGCACCCCTAACCCCTCATCCCCAGCCCCACCCCAGAGCCTGCACCCCGAGCTGGAGCCCGCACCCCCCATCCCAACCGCCTGCCCCAGCCCGAAGCCCCCTCCTGCATCCTGAACTCCTCATTTCTGGCCCTACCCCAGAGCCCACTCCCCCAGCTGGAGCCCTCACCCCCTCCCCCACCCCAACCCCCAATTTCATGAGCATTCATGGCCCGCCATACAATTTCCATACCCAGATGTGGCCCTTGGGCCAAAAAGTTTGCCCACTCCTGGCCTAAACTCTACTGTTCACATTCCACAAAGACCAACTCACCATTTGGCAAAATTGACAAACTTTGTTCAAGTGCAGTAGCAGAAGGACGGTGAGTCAGAGTAGGGGGACACTGACAGCAAGGGACAGTGAAGTATAAATTCCGGTTTTGTTGTTGTTGTCTCCCTAGCAAAATTAAAACACCTATTTCTGATCAAGACCTGATGCCCGATGGTACCAGCAGGTTCACCTGCAAAGGGAAGCAGATTTACCACTTCATGGGGACTAGCACCTTCTCTGAATACACTGTTGTAGCGGAAACCTCTCTTGTCAAAATTGATGCTGCTGCTCCCCTGGATAAAGTCTGTCTGATCGGCTGTGGATTTTCCACAGGTTATGGGGCTTCCCTCAATACTGCCAAGGTGAGCTAATTAAGGCTCAACTACTCACTGTAATAACATGAATAGTCCCTTTGATTAGGAACTTGTTCCACATGATTGTAATGAATTCAGTAGGTTTACTAACATGAAAAAGTGAGCAGTATTGTCTCTAAAGGTTAATTTTAAAAAAAGAATATGCTCTTCTGGAACATTAGTCTTAACCATTTTATATTATATAGTATATATAATACATGTATAATGTAAAATAATTTAAAAAAAAAGTTTTACATAGTGTATTGTTACTGTATTTTTATACAGCGTTTTATATATTTTAAAAATCTATAGTACAGTTCTAGTTTTAAAAACAAAACCGTACTTGACAGTTTACATATAACCTCAGTTTCAAGTTTCCACATTTCTGGTGTTAATTAATAGTAATGAACACTAAGCCAACATACCAAGTTCCATTTGAGAGGTGTGGTCTGGGTAAGTCATGAATCGAAGGTCTTGATATCAAACACACAAAAAGTGGATCATTTCTTATATTTTTCAAACAATAAAAAGGATATGGCCCCATCCAACCTGGGCATTTGATGTGGTTTATTGACATGAGCCGGAGATCACAGACAAACGTTTAGGAAGCTCCTTTTGTCTCCAGACTTCTAAAGCCATTCCCTAACCTTTCTTCTTATTGCAGGTGGAACCTGGGTCTACTTGTGCTGTCTTTGGCTTGGGAGGAGTCGGCCTGTCAGCTGTCATGGGCTGTAAAGCTGCTGGAGCTTCTCGGATCTTGGCAATTGACATCAACAAAGATAAATTTTCATTGGCAAAAGAGTTAGGAGCCACCGACTGCCTCAATCCTCAGGATTTCAAGAAGCCCATTCAGGAGGTTATAACTGAAATCAGCAACGGTGGTGTCGATTTTGCAATTGAATGCATCGGTAATGTTGCTGTCATGGTATGTGTCATGTTCTTCTGCACCAGATATGGACTGGTCACAGAGCTTGCTTATGCACACCAGATGTGTTCACCATAAGATCCTTTACTGCTCTGCCAGGTATGGCTAAGGTTAGCTTTAAATAAGGTATTTTACACACAGTGCCACCTAATGACTGAACCGTATAATACAGTTTAGCGTTCCATTACAGTATGTATATTTTGGTCTAGGTCTGTGCTCTGTTACAGCGGTAATAGGTGTGATAAGAACACTTAGATGGGATAAACAGTCGGATATATTGAGATTGTTGTTTTTATTAAAACAGACAGTAATCATTCATTATAATTAATTACACTCCAAGTGTTATGTTCTAAAGATCCTCCCAATAACTGTCTCCCCCAATGGCTCTTCTTCCCAATATGGTACACTCCTGACATGGAACTTACAAGAATAAAGATGCTAATATTAAATTTCTATGGGTTGTACAGTGCCTTTACAGAGGTTACTGAAGGGTGCACTTCCTAGCTGCAACTTCCTGAGGTGTTGCTTCTGAGGCAAGTAAAATGTCCCAGGGAGCTCACAAGGCACCTGTTGTTGCTGCACGCTTTAATGGAGAACGGGAAACCGGCCCCTTTTCGGGGATGGATTCTTAACATGGCTTTTGCTGTCAGAATTCCCCTCTTCTTTCAAACCTGAAGAACAAGGAACAAGATTGTTCCTGGCCCCTGCACAGAGACACAAGAAGGTCCTTGTGCCCTCTTCCTCACTCCCTGGTACCTAGCTCTGTGCAGGTTTGTGATCTAGCAACATGCCTTCATCTGGCCACTGCATCACATGGAAAGCCAAAGGCAACCTCACCTATTCCCACTAAATGCCAACTCAGACACTGCCCATCCTGCTGTTCGGGAAAGAGAACCATATAAGCAAGCCATTACATAAAGCATTTCCATTCAGCATCTTCTCCAGTGCTCACTAGCTGCCCCAATCAACAAGGTCTCCAGATCAGACAGCAAATCTGTAACCTCAAAGTTCGATTTCCAGCCCTCAATAACACAGACTGAACGTAAGTTCTCCTCACCTTTATATGCCGCCCCCAACGGGGTGCATACAAAGTTATCCTATACACACTTTTGGAATTGTATAGATTCATATGGTGCCATTTCACAAGCCAGAAAGCTTCAAAAAGAAATGTAATAAATTACTCAATCTTTTTAATTATTTAGTAATTACTAACTTCTTACATCCTACTTAACCCATACAAACTAGTACCAAGTATACCACAGAGCTGCAACATTTATCCTATCTCCCAGCAAAATTTTGGATTCATGAGTTAAGAAATCATGGGATAGCCTCTATAAACCAAATTACTGTGTCACATGAAGTATTATCATTTACAAGAATATGATTCCAGTGCCAAATTCTGGTTCTGTTCAACCCAATGAGAGTACTGTCATGGCCTTTTTTAGAATCAGGATTTGACTTTTAATGCAAATGAAATAAGACTGAACTACTAAAACAAGCATAATTACAGTAAAATATCATAGTCTTTAAGACAGGTGATCATGGTATTGTTCAGGTAAGACTAAACACAGTACTGACTTTTTGGAGGGCATAGAGTTCATGCAATCTTTCTGCATAATTATGTTAAGTCAATCTTACTTGTTTTGCAAATTTTCAGAACACCTTTATGTCTAGTTGAATTGCAGTGGTGGGGACAGCGATCTTTTCATTTTAAGCACCTTCGAACACATTTATTGCCATGATGAAAACTACCATTTTTCCTGTTCTTTGTTTTCTGGAAATTAGCCAGTTTCTGATCCGTAACAGTAATTTACCTCTTACTCCATGGCTAGTATCTCAGTCCTCACTCAAACTCCCATTAAAGTCCATGGAAGTTTAGTGAACTATGAACTGAGTAAGAGCCTAAAGTCTGACCCCACAAGCAGTAATGAATTCATCTTCTGCCCTTTAAATCTGAGTTTGCTTTGTCTTTCAGAAAGCTGCCCTGGAGTGCACCACGGTGGGCTGGGGAACTTGTACGATTGTTGGAGTGGCTCTGGGTGGACAATCAATCCCGGTTTCTCCAATGGAGCTGATAATGGGAAAGAAAATAAATGCCACTTTCTTTGGAGGTCAGTTTTCCCACATAGTTTAGCCAAAAGGAAGCGGGAGGGTGGAAGAACAGTTATATCCATCTCATCTGAGATCTAAGATATATTTCCCAAAACATGATGGCCATTGTTTTGCCACCACATTTGGCGAAATATAAACAAACAAACAAAACTATCTACCATCCAATTCAAGAAAATTAATCCAAAATTGCACAATCTTGCCCCCTTTTCAGACAGCATTCTTGGAAGCCAAGCTGTTTGCCATCTTCTATTTTTATAGGAAAAACAGAATGTTTCCATACAAGAGAGTAACCATAGCAGTGAGACATTTCACAAGGGGAGAATGGGGAGAGGTATCTGGAGCTGCTGAATCCTTTGAAATTTAGCAATTCAAAAAATAGCAAGCCCAAGATCTAGTATATTCACCCTACCTTTTTATATAGCTGTGAATCACTGTAATTATGTTCATCAGAAAAGATTGGAATTACTGGTCTGCAGGGAGCACTTCACCCCTGAGCTTCAATCACTACATTAGCTCCCTACTGAACCCTGGATCAAATTCAAGTTCATGGCCCTACCCTTCAAAAATTTCCACAAGCAGATCTATCTGACGAACTGCATCCTCCTCCACCACAAAGATAACTGTGCTCCTCAAAACAAAAAAAGCTCTCAGAGTCAAACCTCACGAGGACAGGAGACCAAGCTCTCTCAGCAGCCAGCCCAGGATTTTGGAACTCCATTCCTGAAAGGGTCAGGATGATCATGGATCACTGCTTTCAGCTTCCAAAGGCACAAGCCCATCTCTACACCCTACCTGCCTTCAGCAATAATAACAATTAACACAACAAGCCAAGTAACCAACACAATTTAACTTTCAGTGTCATAGGAGGGGAGAGAGAACCATAAGACAAAGAATCACAGGAGAACTTCACCATGGCGGAAGTCCAGCACAAGGGCTATTCACCACTCACACCCTCAAAGCAAAGCTTAAGTGGGACTGAACTGGTGCACAGGCCTCATGCTGGCCCTCTGCACAGGGGTAAATGTCACCCACTTGATTACTTGGTTATGGTCTTTTAAGGCTCAGATGCCACAATGATGAACATGGTATAAATATGTACATCAGGAGTCTAAATGGCTATTAAATAAGATATACCCCAAAATCAGTTAAGGATATTTTTTATATTGTTGTACATACAAATATTCATAGAATCATAGAATATCAGGGTTGGAAAGGACCTCAGGAGGTCATCTAGTCCAACCCCCTGCTCAAAGCAGGAACAATTCCCAACTAAATCATCCCAGCCAGGGCTTTGTCAAGCCTGACCTTAAAAACCTCTAAGGAAGGAGATTCCACCACCTCCCTAGGTAACCCATTCCAGTGCTTCACCACCCTCCTAGTGAAAAAGTTTTTCCTAATATCCAACCTAAACCTCCCCAACTGCAACTTGAGACCATTACTCCTTGTTCTGTCATCAGGTACCACTGAGAACAGTCTAGATCCATCCTCTTTGGAACCCCCTTTCAGGTAGTTGAAAGCAGCTATCAAATCCCCCCTCATTCTTCTCTTCTGCAGACTAAACAATCCCAGTTCCCTCAGCCTCTCCTCACAAGTCATGTGCTCCAGCCCCCTAATCATTTTTGTTGCCCTCCGCTGGACTCTTTTCAATTTTTCCACATCCTTCTTGTAGTGTGGGGCCCAAAACTGGACAGAGTACTCCAGATGAGGCCTCACCAATGTCGAATAGAGGGGAATGATCACGTCCCTCGATCTGCTGGCAATTCCCCTACTTATACAGCCCAAAATGCCGTTAGCCTTCTTGGCAACAAGGGCACACTGTTGACTCATATCCAGCTTCTCATCCACTGTAACCCCTAGGTCCTTTTCTGCAGAACTGCTTCCTAGCCATTCGGTCCCTAGTCTGTAACAGTCCATGGGATTCTTCCGTCCTAAGTGCAGGACTCTGCACTTGTCCTTGTTGAACCTCATCAGGTTTCTTTTGGCCCAATCCTCTAATTTGTCTAGGGCCCTCTGTATCCTATCCCTACCCTCCAGCGTATCTACCACTCCTCCCAGTTTAGTGTCATCTGCAAACTTGCTGAGAGTGCAGTCCACGCCATCCTCCAGATCATTAATGAAGATATTGAACAAAACTGGCCCCAGGACCGACCCCTGGGGCACTCCACTTGAAACCGGCTGCCAGCTAGACATGGAGCCGTTGATCACTACCCGTTGAGCCCGACGATCTAGCCAGCTTTCTATCCACCTTATAGTCCATTCATCCATCCCATACTTCTTTAACTTGGTGGCAAGAATACTGTGGGAGACCGTATCAAAAGCTTTGCTAAAGTCAAGGAATAACACATCCACTGCTTTCCCCTCATCCACGGAGTCAGTTATCTCCTCATAGAAGGCAATTAGGTTAGTCAGGCATGACTTGTCCTTGGTGAATCCATGCTGACTGTTCCTGATCACTTTCCTCTCCTCTAAGTGTTTCAGAATTGATTCCTTGAGGACCTGCTCCATGATTTTTCCAGGGACTGAGGTGAGGTTGACTGGCCTGTAGTTCCCCGGATCCTCCTTCTTCCCTTTTTTAAAGATGGGCACTACATTAGCCTTTTTCCAGTCATCTGGGACCTCCCCCGATCGCCATGAGTTTTCAAAGATAATGGCCAATGGGACTGCAATCACATCTGCCAACTCCTTTAGCACCCTCGGATGCAGCGCATCCAGCCCCATGGACTTGTGCTCGTCCAGTTTTTCTAAATAGTCCCGAACCACTTCTTTCTCCACAGAGGGCTGGTCACCTTCTCCCCATACTGTGCTGCCCAGCGGCAGCTGACCAGTCTGGGAGCTGACCTTGTTTGTGAAGACAGAGGCAAAAAAATCATTGAGTACATTAGCTTTTTCCACATCCTCTGTTACTAGGTTGCCACCCTCATTCAGTAAGGGGCCCACACTTTCCTTGACTTTCTTCTTGTTGCTAACATACCTGAAGAAACCCATCTTGTTACTCTTAACATCTCTTGCTAGCTGCAACTCCAAGTGTGATTTGGCCTTCCTGATTTCATTCCTGCATGCCTGAGCAATATTTTTATACTCCTCTGTGGATTGGTCTTTTGTCCAATCTTCCACTTCTTGTAAGTTTCTTTTTTGCGTTTAAGGTCAGCAAGGATTTCACTGTTAAGCCAAGCTGGTCGCCTGCCGTATTTACTGTTCTTTCTACACATTGGGATGTTTTTTTCTTGCAACCTCAATAAGGATTCTTTAAAATACAGCCAGCTCTCCTGGACTCCTTTCCCCCTCGTGTTATTCTCCCAGGGGATCCTGCCCATCAGTTCCCTGAGGGAGTCAAAGTCTGCTTTTCTGAAGTCCAGGATCCATATTCCGCTGCTCTCTTTTCGTCCTTGTGTCAGGATCCTGAACTCTATCATCTCATGGTCACTGCCTCCCAGGTTCCCATCCACTTTTGCTTCCCCTACTAATTCTTCCCGGTTTGTGAGCAGCAGGTCTAGAAGAGCTCTGCCCCTAGTTGGTTCCTCCAGCACTTGCACCAGGAAATTGTCCCCTACACTTTCCAAAAACTTCCTGGATTGTCTGTGCACCGCTGTATTGCTCTCCCAGCAGATATCAGGGTGATTAAAGTCTCCCATGAGAACCAGGGCCTGCAATCTAGTAACTTCTGCTAGTTGCCGGAAGAAAGCCTCGTCCACCTCATCCCCCTGGTCTGGTGGTCTATAGCAGACTCCCACCACGACATCACCCTTGTTGCTCACACTTCTAAACTTAATCCAGAGACTCTCAGGTTTTTCTGCAGTTTCATACCGGAGCTCTGAGCAGTCATACTCCTCTCTTACATACAATGCAACTCCCCCACCTTTTCTGCCCTGCCTGTCCTTCCTGAACAGTTTATATCCATCCATGACAGTACTCCAGTCATGTGAGTTATCCCACCAAGTCTCTGTTATTCCAATGACATCATAGTTCCTTGACTGTGCCAGGACTTCCAGTTCTCCCTGCTTGTTTCCCAGGCTTCTTGCATTTGTGTATAGGCACTTAAGATAACTCGCTGATTGTCCCGCTTTCTCAGTCTGAGACAGGAGTCCTCCCCTCTTGCACTCTCCTGCTCGTGCTTCCTCCCGATATCCCATTTCCCCACTTACCTCAGGGCTTTGGTCTCCTTCCCCCGGTGAATCTAGTTTAAAGCCCTCCTCACTAGGTTAGCCAGCCTGCTTGCGAAGATGTTCTTCCCTCTCTTCGTTAGGTGGAGCCCGTCTCTGCCTAGCACTCCTCCTTCTTGGAACACCATTCCATGGTCGAAGAATCCAAAGCCTTCTCTCCGACACCACCTGCGTAGCCATTCGTTGACTTCCACAATTCGATGGACTCTACCCAGGCCTTTTCCCTGCACAGGGAGGATGGACGAGAACACCACTTGCGCCTCAAACTCCTTTATCCTTCTTCCCAGAGCCACGTAGTCTGCAGTGATCCACTCAAGGTCATTCTTGGCAGTATCATTGGTGCCCACATGGAGAAGCAGGAAGGGGTAGCGATCCGAGGGCTTGATGAGTCTCGGCAGTCTCTCCGTCACATCGTGAATCCTAGCTCCTGGCAAGCAGCAGACCTCTCTGTTTTCTCGGTCGGGGCGGCAGATAGATGACTCAGTCCCCCTCAGGAGGGAGTCCCCGACCACCACCACCCTCCTCCTTCCCTTGGGAGCGGTGGTCGTGGAACCCCCATCCCTAGGACAGTGCATCTCATGCCTTCCAGTGGAGTCTCCTTCTGCTCCCTTCCCTCAGATGTATCATCTACTCCACTCTCACATTAGTACCTGTGGAGAGAACATGAAAACGGTTGCTCGCCTGTATCTCCATTGCTGGTACATGGACGCTCCTCTTTCTTCTTCTGGAGGTCACATGCTGCCAATTTTCTTCACCGTCCCTCAGTCCCCTCTGCGCAACCTGCTCCGATTCTTGAGAACGTTATCAAACTTGGAGATCTTCAAAAACAAATTACTATTCTAAATTATACAACTAGTTTTAAAAGTGGTGGCTCGCTTCCTAACAGATTAGAGAGACCAGGCTCCCCAGTCTGTGAAATGAAGTATGTGAGTGACCCCTCCTGAGTTGATGACATTTTGCCTACAATTTTGTTTTTCTGTGCCAAATCCTCATTGACTTCAAAGGCCATTCCACATATGGAATGAGAGTAAGCTATGACTCTAAATGCTTTTTTAATGACTGACAGCTCCATAAACTACAACCTTGTATACTTCATGGTTTAAGCAAGAGAGAGTCTTAAATAATTGTTCTGAACTTAAATTAATTTACATGTATATTCTCCTACCTGAAAACTGTTGTGCCACTTGATAATTCTAGAAGTAACTGGAGAGAACAGGGGTAGTTTAAAAAACCTCACAGGAAAAAATGTTCAAGTTGAGCACTGATTTAATGAACACGCCGCTGTTACTTTCCTCTCTTCATAGAAAATACAAGTGACTTTTTTCACGGCCTAGGCTTTGCCAGGGAATACCAGCAGATCCAGGATGCCAGCTGCTCCCCATAGTGGAAAGTGCAATGAGAAGGATGGGTTGAGATGACATAGGCTGCCTGTATCCTCAGTCCCACCAGGGAACCTGGAGGCAGCCAGCACAGCCCAGAAATTGTGATGGGCCTGCTTAGGAGAGGACATAACAAGTGTGCCTAGGACATGCGCTGATCCACAATATCTCTTGGGCAGCCTTTGGGGAGAGGGGTACCTTCCGTAGAGTCCCTGCCATAAATTAATGCTGACCTCTCCCAGTGGAACTCAAGGGGAGAATCACAGTGCAAATATCTCCTCCTGGAAGTCAATCTCCCCAAAGACATAGTTGCAGGAGGGTGCAGATTGCACTCCCTCCTGGGCCAGAGGAAGCAAATCAACTCCACTTAACAATGACTTTGGTCTTTTCAATGAAGTGCTGACCACACATGTACCTCTCTCACTAATTTTCTGTTCCTATTCCTGAACCAAAATTATCTTTTTTATGACCAAGTTATGTAAATACAGCCTGTTTGATTTGGGGTGTTATATGCTTTGTTGCAGGTTGGAAGAGTGTAGATTCTATACCAAAGCTGGTGTCTGATTATATGGCAAAGAAATTCAGTTTGGATGCCTTGGTGACATACACTCTGCCATTCGACAAAATCAATGATGCTTTTGAACTTATGTATGAGGGGAAGAGGTAGGTTGTTATCAAGAAATTAAATCAGCCTTATCTTTGCTGATATAGCACCTTTAAAACAAAACATCATTAAAAAACCCAGCAAAAGCCTTATTCCTGCTGCTCACTTAGCAAAGCACAACTGATAGGGTGATCAGACAGTGCTTTCAAGGGGCTCCCCCAAACAGTTTCCTAGTCAGCCCAATGTATCAGGCAGGGGTTCATGTGCTTCCACAGAGGAGGGTAGAGGGACTGGGAAATCTACATTTAAATAAAATACTTTCTTATAAACAAAACTAAAAAAGGAGGTATCAGCACTGAGCAAACCAACCTTTTTTTTTTAAGCTTTTAAGTTACGTTTTTGCTGGAAAAATTTATACTTTATTCCTGAGATATATACTGAGTATACTGATAGCACAGCACTGCGTTCAACTTGTGCAATTTGAAGGGTACATGTGAGGGGACATTTTAGAGGTGCCATGGCCACTGCCATCTGGACCAATCTGGCCTATTGCAAAAGCCAAAATTTGTCTTGCCAAGTATTTTAGTGACATTCCACCACAGGATTATGTTACTTGTGGCACGGACAGGTTTAGCAAAGAGCAGGTGACTCCATCCAAGGCAGGGAAACTAGCCCAAATTTCCCTTTGCTGTGGGGACAATTTTAAGAGGAACCCCAAACATCCCCTGCACCCCATCACAGCAGCAACCTCTGAATCCTAGCACTTCACCCTCCCAGCACAAGAATAGTTCTGCTAAGTTGGTCAACAACTGACAGAGGTGGGAATGGCTGATGTTTAAACAGAAGCAGCCACGTAAGGTAAAAAGCGAGCATTGTCCATATGCAGATGTTATGCACAAATGTTAAATAAAAAGTTACAAATAAACAACGTTGATATATTTTTCTATTTTCTGTTTGCAGCAACAGAACCGTCTTGGTTTTCTAAGGATTCAACTTACATTTTTGCAGACTCCCATATGAATTTAAGCCTTATCCTCAGGCTGCCTCACTGCTTAATGACTCAATGATTTTTTCTTTACATATTCAGGAAAGTACTTATGTTCAGTACGTGATAATATGGAATAGGTAGAAACTAAAGGTCACAATAGACAGTAGCTGTAAACACACAGACATAAGTGTTGTGGAAGTGTACGATACCAATACATAATATTTATACATGGATGTGTAAACAGTGGGTCACTTAAGTGCAACATGCTTTTTTGCTAACACTGCTATGTTATTTTTGATTTGTATACAGTATCTAATCTCATGAAATAATTAACTATATAAAATGTGTTTTCTAGTTTTTATGCCAAGAGTTTTCATTCCATTCCATTTCTGTTGGCATCGTCTTACAAAAGACTACCAACAGCTTCAAAGTGACTAAGGGTTAGATCCACAAAGGGACTGAGCGCTGTAAAGCCTAACTTGCCACCCAGTGGTATCCTCAGCCCTGAGTTAGGCACATAGATTCTCTATACAACGCATGGGGAGAGTTAGGTACCTAAGAAAGGGATTCACAGAAGCCAGCACGATAAGTGATTGGGGAACTGCTTAAGGTAGCCAGTAAGAAATGCTGAGGAGAAGGGTGTGGCCTAAGCCCTGCTCCTTCAGGGAAGTTAGGCACCTAACTCCACTACTAGGGATTCACATTCATGAACCTTCTGGAATTGGACGCCTAAGCCAGGCCAGCCCTTTCTCTCAAAGGGAAAAAAAACAGAATGAGAGACAGAGACACCCACTGTATCATAACCAATAACCCAGCAGTTAGGGCACTCACCTGAGATGTGGGAGGACTTGAGCATGGGTCTCCCCTATCACAGGAGAGTGCCATAACCACTGAGCTATTAGGCATTCTGGGGTAGAGCACTCAATCTCTCCTGTTGAAGTGGTGGAGGGGGCAGGAGTCAGAGAAGCAGATACCTGAGACCAGGAAGGGAGAGAGCCGGCAGCTGCTGGGAACAGGGAATCAGGCTGCTGCTGGAAACAGGAGGGTGGTGCGTGTAGTTACCATCTCCAAAATTACTGCATGGGTGCAGGAGCTATTTGCATCATCACGAGAGCTTCTGCAGCAGGGGGGCACAATCATGTGTCTCATGATAAATGCATGAGACTCGGCAATACTGTGTCTAGGTGGGAAAGCTATGCCAGTATAAGCTAAGGTGTGCATTTAAACCAACGGTGTTACATCAATATAAACCCCTGTGTAGACACTTTTATTCCAATGTAAGAGGGCTATTTTTGGTTTAGCTTGTATCACTTGGGAAGCTGTGCAAACAAAACCAAAAAAGCCACTCTTATCCTGGAATAAGAGTGTCTACACAAGGTTTACACTGGTATTACTATATTGGCTTAACTATACCAGTTTAATTATACTGGTATAACTGATGAAACTTCCCTGTTTAGGCAAGCCCCCAGTGAAAGTTACAGAGGAAATATCCAGAACCTCACTTTTATGACAAACGTTTAAATAACATCAATGGCACTGATCCTGCAAACTCTATGTACTTAACTCTCCACCAATGCAGGGCCACTGGAACTACTGGTGTTGGAGATACGGCATCCCTCCCGGCTCTAAGTAATAATAGGAACTGAATGCAGAGCTTCCATCATATACCGTGTTTACAGTTTTGTTAGCTTTCAGTATTCCCACTATAAAACTTGCTCCAGCACCCATACCCCTGTACCGGTTCTATCGAATTATTCAGTTGAATTATTCAGGGCAACTGATTTATTCAATTCACATTTAAGCATGTGCATAAGTTCTTTAGGACCAGGGCCTAAAATATTAACTAACACATTAACATCTCACCTCTGTGTTATAAATAAATGAATTCTAATCTCCATACTATTGAGTATTACTGTCGAGTTTTGCAAATTTGACTGAATCTAACCAATTTTGTTTTATTTAGCTCCATGTCATAAAAGTAACAACTATCTAAAACTAGGTAAAAATAAATATTACTATTACAAACACCAGTCTTTGTCACTGGACTTTATCACTAAGTTTTACAATTATTATTTTTTTTAAAACTTTTCAGTTTCAAGAATTCTATAAGTGCTCCTGTGAAGAAACATTATGCAATTAAGTTAACGTTTCACACAAGTTATTACAGTGACATCTACTGCTCATTTTATTTTCTCTTTGGTACAATTTGTTATTGTTTAATTTTCTTAAGATGCAGGACTAATTTGATTTTTTCATATTACAAACACACGGCAATTTGTTTCCAGTAGACTTATCCGATTACTAGCATCTCCTGGGTCTGTGTGTGTAAAAAAATATGAAACTCCCTAATCCTCTCCTTCTGAGCCAATAGGAGTTTTGCTAACCTTTCATCAACTACAAGTTGCTCTTACAGTATATCATATTGACCACTGATTGGTCAGGGCCTTGCATAAAACACAGGTTGTCAATATATAATGGTAGAGTTCCCCAGATCATATTCCGTTTCTAAAATTTCTTTGGCTTCTGGGTTGAACAAAAATCATATTTAAAGGCCTAGCAAAGACCTTTAAGAAATATATGAATTAATCTCCATTGGGAAGAAAAGTATGTCTTCAATTCAAGTGGGGTATGATTTTGTTGCCTATAACCTTATAGTGTGGTCTTTGAATTTCTCCCTGGATGGTTAGTGTTTCACTCGGGTAATGTACCTAAAATTGACCTGAGAAAGACCAACCTTTTCTGAGTTTCTTTAAAAAAAAACCAAACAAACACCAAAAATCTAATGCAAAAAGTTATAGCAATCGTAAGTATAATTTATGGGGTGTCAAATAATAGAAAATGGACCCATATAAACATTAGAACAAACAAAAAATTGTTTGGTTGTGCAGTTAAGGTTGCATCAGGACATATGCCAACTATTCAAAACCTTAAAAGCATGAAAATAAGAAGTTATGGGGAAATACTCTAGCTTTCCTTGTCACCATCACACATCATCCACAAAGCACTGATTTCCATCTCTAACAAATACCCATAAGCAATATGCACCCCAGCTTCATGCTACTCTAATGCAAAACTTTAAAAGCAACCTTGTACTCTCTTATATCAATGGTCACACAGGCCATTCATTTGGAAATTTATTCTGCTTTAACATTACTGAAATCACAACTAAGGTTTTCCCTTTGAAACCAAAAATTTCAATACCTATTTCAATAACATTTTCCATGTTTTTAAGAAAAAATTTGATTTTTTTTAAATCCATTAAAAATCGTGAAAAAAAACTAAATGTGGGTCAATAAGGTACACTTCCTTAAAATATTTCAAAATTATTTTCATTTTGAAGATAGGTTTTCATTTTTCAACCTGCTCTACTCAATAGAAATAAATAAGTAATATTTATACCTTTTAATTTTTCAAAGTGTAATACAAACATTGTCCTTCCAACTCGCCTGTGAAGTAAGTTAATATAGGAGAGTTGAAATGATAATTCAGGCGTTTCTGGCTCCTAGCGGTATATCACATGGCTTCTCCCATTCAAATACAGGCCCCAGTTATACAAGTAGTCCCTTACATGAGGATGGCTGCGTTCACACATAGGCTCAATGAAGTCTGTGGGGCTTCACAAGGGTCCACTTGCATGGAACAACTTGCTGGATCAGAATCACAATTGGTAAAAAGTACAAAGTCTCTAACTATTCATCTCCCCTCCCATTCCCCCCCTCCCCAAAAACTCATTTTCTAAGGAAGGAGTAATTGTTGGTAATACCATATAGGAATAATGGAGAGTCTGGTATTCGCCTTTTAGTGTAGCATGAAGCCTGGTCATGTACCTTGATGGGAGCTGAGGATTTTCTGATGCTCCTTGCCTGCCCCCAACAGACAAATTGTAAGTGTTTTTCAATTCCAGCTCTAACCAGGCAGAGCTTACTAAGGGTACGTCTACACTTACCGGAGGGTCCGGCGGCAGGCAATCGATGTTCTGGGATCGATTTATCGCGTCTAGTGAAGACGCGATAAAATCGATCCCTGATCGCTCTGCCGTCGACTCCGGAAATCCACCGCAGCAAGAGGCGGCAGCGGAGTCGACGGCGGCGCGGCAGCGGTCGACTTGCCGCCGTCCTCACAGCCAGGTAAGTCGACCTAAAATACGCCACTTCAGCTACGCTATTCACATAGCTGAAGTTGCGTATCTTAGGTCGACCCCCCGCTGTAGTGTAGACCTAGCCTCAGATACAGAACCAGACCTTAAGAAAGCTGAGTCTGGAGGCCCAATAAGAAATGTGAAATAGGGCCATCCCACTTTAAAGGGAGTGGCATATGGCCAGGCATATTATGGCTGTACAATTCTGCCTCCTCCCCCCCCCCCCCCAAAAAAAAAAAAAAAACTAAAGACATTTTTAGCCTGATCCTGGAAATTTTTGTTCAAGATGGACAGAAAGAGCTGTTCTGATAGGTATGTTGGGATAAATTACATAGTCTGGGGGGATCCTGCCTTCCCAGGAAATTCATAAGATCTGTCCAAGATCTATAACCAATTTGATACTGACATGCGTCTGACGAAGTGGGTATTCACCCACGAAAGCTTATGCTCCAATACATCTGTTAGTCTTAAAGGTGCCACAGGACTCTCTGTTGCTTGATACTTTCAGTTACTTTAGGACAGTGGTGTTCACAGAGGTCTTAGAAGGACAGCTTGATATAAATACCCATATATCTAGTACTGCATTTTGCTAGACAGAAAAGAAATCAGAACAGCGAGAGTAGAGTGTCACAGAGTGTATGGAGAGGAGGGACAAGAGTGGGGAATCCTCTCCTTATCTAATGTTAATTACATAGCCCAGTAAGTCTCTATATGAGGTAATAATTTGCAGTATATACATTCTATATATTTAAAAAAATAAAAGAACACCTCAGCTATACCCCATGGCCTTGCAGGCATATAAGCTGTCATTCTCGTAGAGGTTATGGGAATAAAAACAATCTTGAAGAGAGATTTAAATAAGTAAGGGTAGGGTTCTCTCCGACCAGTTTAGGACAGGAATTACATGAATGAAATAATACCTGAGTGGGGAGCAGTTGTGATGTCACAAAAAAGGGACTATGGCTTTATGCAGGGGAATAATGAAAATCTATGTAATGCAAAAACATGCTTGTATCACAATATCATGAGACAATCTCAAAATAGTGTGAAAATGTCACAAACACTCAATCATGTGACCACACAAATGATGACACGTGGAAACACCATGATGATATGTAGAACCCCCGGCTCTCCCTTACTGCACCAACTCTGAAGAACGAAATAATGTTGCAACATAATGATGTAAAATTCACAATGGGTGGCAACCCTGACGGAACTCCCAAGTAACAACAACTTATTTTCATGCAAATAACCTTGGCAATAAACAGGAAAGAGAAATACATATCTCTCTCAATGTAACTTTTTTTTAAAAAGTCAGCATGAGACACTAGTGAATCTTGATATGGGGTATCAAGAATGAGATGGGGGGGGCGTAAAGACAAGACTGGCAGATGTTTCTGTCCACTCCCACTGCTGGAACAGTGCTCTGTGTTATTATTATTATTAGCTATGCATTTCAAGACAGGTATCCTACTAGCCACTCTCTCCCACAGCACAGGTCCCGGTAGGTGCAGGAGGGCTCTGCATGGAGCACCCTGTAGGGGCGGGGCCAGTTTGTAGTACTGTATTTGACGCCGCACCAATATTTTTACTAGTGCAGCAGGTAATTCTATTTCCAAGTTTTCCAATGTTCCGCAGACCGTTTCCCCCTATGGAAAAGGCTGGAAGTTCTTCCTCAAGAACAGTCACCATGTCTTATGAACACCTCTAGCTTGTACACAGAGCGCCCTGAGAACACCCTGGGCGCGTTTCCCCGTTCGTTGCTTGTAGATGTAGGTGTGAGTTTTGCTATATCTGATGCATAACTGCACAATAACAACAGCCACACTGCCCAGGGACAAACGGGGGTGGGGGTGGGACACTAGTGAGGGGTCACGTTTTCCCTCCTTCCCCGGGAAACTTTTTAGCGTCCGGACCGTCCTACTGACGTTTCAAACACAGCGAGACTTTGTGGGGCCCATGTATTTGCATTGCAGACTCCCCTGCCCCTGACGCTTCTTACCGGGCTCCACCTCTCTGGGGTGACCGCTGCAAGCAAACGAGCAGCCCAGCGCCTCGCCGGCGGAGCGACGCTTCAGTCATCGCCCTAAGGGGGAGTGGCAGCCTGTCGCCCGGCCCTGAAGAGGCGGCTCCAGCGGCAGCGAGCGGGCGCGCATGCACCGGCTCGGGCGGCCCCGTTGAGGAGCACGCTTGGCAGGGCTGAGGGGGAGGACCGGCTGCGGGGGCCCATGGCGAGCGGGGTAAGGCGCATGGAACGTTCCCCGGGAGGGGAGGAACGCGGCCGCTCCCCGCGGCCGCGCTCCCGGGCAGAGGGGGGCTCGAACAGGCGGGGAAGGGGGGCTCGAGCAGGCGGGGAAGGGGGCCGCTGGGCAGGCAGCGCGGAGGAAGGCGGGAGGCTGCCGTGCAGGAGGGCCGCGTCCTAGCTCGCTAGCTGGGCTGCCGGGGTGCTCCCAAGCGACCGCAGTGCTCTTCTGATCCGCACTCCCAGGAGGCGACCTGCTGGAGCTGGGGTTTGCTCACGCTGGAGTTGCCCGGAGTTTTAGAGCAAACAGGTGTTTTCCTTAAATCACAGTACAGGAAGCTGGACATCGAGGGTGTTCTTCCATAGAGTCCATCGCAGGAGGTTAACTTGCACTGTTGCTTTTTCTTAAGCTTTGCGATGCAAGCACACAGCATCGTTTAGAGTACAGCATGGAATTTATTATCTATCACTTCTGTTGTGGTAGCGGGCAAAGACCCCAGTTGGGAACACGGGTGTTAAGTGCTGTATACAATGCCATGGTCCTGTCCCAAACAGCTTATGACCTGGAGTCCCAGTGAGTTCAATAGAATTGCACACATGCATAACGTTATTCATGTATGTGTCTGCAGAAGTGTGGGCCTAAGATGACAAGTAGCCTGGCACAGATAAGATCAGGGAGAAATATCCATGCATTCTTGACTCCTAAGAAGAACTATAATCATTATAAATGTGTTTGCCCCAAAGGGGTAAATATTTATACATCAATCTGGAAGGCTGGGTACACAATTAGTTGGAAAACTTGTTACTATCATCTGCCTGTTTGACCCTTTGTGGTTGCTGTGAAAAAGATTGGTATATCAATCTATCCCTCAGGGGTTCTCAAACATCATTGCACTGAAACCCTCTTCTGATAACAAACGTTATTACAGGATCCCAGGAATGGGGACTGAAGCCTGAGCCTGCACAAACCCTGCTCCCCGGATGAGGGTGCCAAAGCTGAAGCCCAAGGGCTTCCGCCCTAGCTGGTGAGGTTTGAGCTTCCGCCCCAGGCCTCAGCAAGTCTAAGCCAGCCCTGGCGACCCCATTTAAACGGGATCGCGACCCACTTTGGGGTCCTGGCCCACAGTTTGAGAACTGCTGCTCTACAGTTATAAGATCAGCAGATACTGTTCACCCAGTGACAATGAGTTGGCCATTTCACGTAACTATTTCAAAATCTCTTGAGAGTCTAACTCTACACACTGCTTTCTTCCCCTCAACTGCATCCTACATCACCAGTCGGTCTGAGTAGGTCAAATAATTAAATGATTGCCCAGACAGTGAAAGCTTGTCCTACCAACTGTTCCAAAATAAGATGCAACTTCTACAACTGTTCTAGTGGGCTCAGCTGTAATGGCATAAACAGAAAATGATTGTGTGTTTGGAGGGCTAGCTTGATTGAATTAATAAAGATACTGTTTCGATGCTAATATCTGTAATAAAGAACAAGAAAAATACAGCAAATAACCTTTTTCAAATGTTGTCTTCAGAGCCTCTCAATGAAGCAACAGAAAATTAAATTTCAGTCTAATAATTTAACAAAACTTTGATACCCTAATTTCAGTTTTTAATATTCCGGGGGCCTGGATAAACATTAACTACCTATTATTTCAAGTCTCCTCTATAAAGGCTACACTTTTAGACTGAACAGCATGTTGTAGACTGAGAGGTACTTGGAATGAGCCTTCTGCAACATCTTGTCATATCTGTTGAGTTGTCATATCCTTTTTTTGCTTTTTATTTTTAGAAGTATTTATGCAGGGAAAACTAGGAACTTCTACCTTTTTTTTTATTGTAAATTTAAGATGTGTAATGTTTGTTCATTGAATGTTCACAGCCAACTATTAAGGTCTACATCTATTCTATAACTTTTATTTTTTAAGCCATCTCTTTATTTAAATAATCCATACCCATTCACATTTTGAAAACATTTACTCTTAAATCCTCACATTTGAGAGAATGAATCAGTTTTCATATTGTGGAAAAGGGCTTAATTGAAAACTTATTTAGTTATTTACTGGTTGACAGTTCCTCTTGTACTTTGATCCCTAGAAATTAACTAGATTTCCTGGCAAACTTTCAGGAGTTTAGTCACAATTCCCCAAGTGCAAAGCAGTGTAACTTGTTGGTTTCTATGCAGCTGCTTTCCCAAAGTTAATATATCACATTTATTATATGCATACAGACAATAATGCAGAATAAACTAGCCTGAAGTTTGTGAAGGGCTGGGAAAGAAGTAACAAAGGCCTTTTATGCTTGGGGGAAGTTGATTGTTATGGCTATTCCAGTATAAGGTAACTATTTTGGAATAGCTCCCCCATGTTGGCACTCAGTTTTGGAATAATTACTCCGTTCACAAAGCAATAGTTCTAGCTATGCCAGTCAATTTCCCTGTGCAGACAAAGCCTTAAATTCAGCTTCAAAGTTCATTAGAACAGGCCTCTGTGTTCTGTGGCAAGCTATTGCATGTAGCATTTCACTGAAAAAGATGCTGCCTTGTGTGGTTAAAAAGGAGAATAATTTAGGTTAACAGATATACTACCAGCATAAGATTTTTCCATAGCTCCTCAGACAATTGAACTGAAGCTCATCAGACTTTTAAAAAGGGAAATCTAAGAGCAGTCCAGATCCTCATTCTCACAGGACCCAATTCTGCTCTTGGTTGCATGGATGTAACTCCTGCTGACTTCCTCAGCTGGAAGTGCATCCATGTAACTGGAGGCAGAATTGGAGCCATTGATTCAAAAAAATGTTGCTTTTTCAAGAATCTAAGTTCTGTTTATCTTTAAAATGTTTCTACCCTACTTGAGTGAAAAAGTGAGCTTCCCCAGATAAATAAATGCAGTGTAGTCTTAGGGTGAAATTCATCCATGATGCTGAAGCCTACACAGAGTCTTGGTTGTGGGCAGTTCTGCTGGCAGAGTGGTCACACAGAAGTAAGTATCTGTGCATCCCCTATGCATTGCATAAAAGTTCTCTGTGCTGGCCACATGTAGTCTGCTGCAGAAAGCCACAATGGGAGCAGGCTGGGTGGGGGGCAACAGATTGACCTCTGTGTTGATCCGAACTCTTATGTGAGACAAATGGCTTAACTGAATTTTCCAAGCTTTGAAATCTTGATTGTGTGTACTGCTGGCACTAGCTACAGAAAAACACCATGTGCCTCACATAAATGCTGATTGTTTATTTTAAAATGTCACTGGCATTATCTAACATTTTTCATATGACTCTTTTCCCCCCTCCCCCCATTACCACAACATACTGTCTTCAAAGTACTAAAATAACACTTTTAAGTCTTGGTGGTTCTTGTTTAAGTTCCTGAAAGCAAATGTAGGGCGTCTGTCCCTTTGTTCTAAAGTCATTGGGAGTTGAGGGAAGGATCTGACCTATAACTTCATATCTGGGATTATTTCCAAAAATTAGTAGCCTTTCTTTTGTTTTTCCCTCCAGTGCACAAGAATTATTATAAATGAACAGTGCAATAACTCGGCTCTTCTTTCTCATTTAGGTTATTAAATGCAAGGCCGCTGTTGCCTGGGATGCAGGTAAACCACTCTCTATAGAAGAGGTAGAGGTTGCACCACCAAAAGCACATGAAGTCCGTATTAAGGTAACTTAAGCAAATGTTTATGGCCTGCTTTACGCTTTGTACTTTGGGAGACCAAATAATAAAGCTGAATAATTTGTTTGCCCTTGTAGGAAAAAATGTTGAATTTACAGTGTTTGTGTTATCTGTTTGTTTGAAACCTAGGTAAGACTCTAAAGAAAATGATGGTGTCTGGTTTTTGGGATGGCATAAAATGAAATGGCTGCTGGTCTGAGGCCTAACACTTATTTTGGTCTTGGGCCAAAGCCTAAAAATCACTGCTGTTCTGAGGGATCAGTAGCAATATCAATCCATCTGAGTGAGAAACATGTGCTTTATCCCAATGGAAACCTAACCTCATTCATTCATTTATTTATTTTAATTTTTCAAACTGTATGTGACTTTCAGTGCTAGCCATTTCAGTTCATAATTTATCAGACCTCAAACTCATCACTGTGATTAGCATCTTGCACACTCCAGATCTTCACTTCTGATTCTAACAAGACTTTTAATAGGCAGTATCTCCCAAACTAATATATAGGGTGCAATGTGCCTCCGTGCAAAGAGTCCACATGAGGTCCTGTGTGCTACTTAACACTTCTATTAAGAACTTACATTGGATTTATGCAGTGCTTATAATGTTATATGGACCCTCTCTACAGGGTGTTTTTTTTTTTTTTTTTCACTGTTGAAGATTGATCCCATTTGAAATCTGGGGTACCACGTTGTTTTCAAATCACATAGAGCACTGGCTTTAGCAGATCTTGAGCCAGCAGCTGCCAATTTTACATCAGTACTGAAGGGATGAGAATCAAGCAGAGATCAAAGCAATGTGATTATTTTTTCAGGTCCAATATATCTTGTGAGTTGCCGGAGCTAAAAACACTTTGGTTAAACTACTACAAAAGTCTTCAGAATCAGTGAATTCATCCTAGCACTAGTCTTGGATTACTGACCAGGAAAAATATTTCAATACCGGTTATCTCTTTAGATTCTCCTTCGTTACCTCCAGAATATTTCAGATTATTATAATATTCCTTTAGGTTGTTGCCACTGCTGTCTGTCACACAGATGCCTATACGCTGAGTGGTGCTGATCCTGAGGGGTGTTTCCCAGTGATTTTGGGTCACGAAGGAGCAGGAATTGTGGAGAGTGTTGGGGAAGGAGTAACTAAATTAAAACCAGGTAGGAAAACATTTGGCTCTTCACAAACGCTTTTTCTAATTTCTTTGGAAATCTTGCTTCACGAGAATAAATTGCTCCAACTTGTCCACTGAAAAGCAGAATTAGCGAGCTGCCATGATGTTTTTGTTGGGCTATACCTGCCTAAAATTTTCCTTCATGGGGGTGGTCCAATACTAGCCTAACTAATGTGCTCTTGGTTTATTATTCAGAAGAGAGTAGTTTACAGGATTATGGTGTAATACTGTATGGAGAAACTATTTTTGTTCTAAAAGTGTCAGTTGTTTTTAACCACTTGAACAATTAGAGATAACAGCTGTCTAGATATTCTGTTTTTTTCCATATAGGTTTTACATCTTTGTTCCTATTTGTTCTTGTTTAACTTTAGATGGAAATGGATTGTTTATTCAGACATGAGATGAATCAGGGTTTTTTTATACACAGCACTTTACAAAACCTGTACTTTGTCATTCTATATTTGTAAGTGCATTGGAGACTTCAAATGCACAAATAAGACTGCATGAATGATTGCCCCCATTAAAATGTCATGGTATTGACCATGTTAACATTTGACCACATACCAAATGTGTGTATGTTTCTTTCATATTATCCTTTCAGCCTTTAAACAGCTAGTCATGTGAAATGTTTCTCTCATTATGTTCTCTAGGTGACACAGTCATCCCACTGTACATCCCACAATGTGGAGAATGCAAGTTCTGTTTGAACCCTAAAACCAATCTCTGCCAAAAGATAAGGTTGATGCACTTTTTTCTTGATACACACAGAACAATAATTGTTCAGTGTAGCTCACTTATGTAACAAAGTTAACTGAATTTGTATCATTGTTTTGACTTCATGTACCATCTGATTAAATACAGAGCAAGGTCACTTAGTTGGAAAGATGTATGTTTTAGGTTTGTTATGCAATACCCATTTTTCTCCCTTTTTTCAAGGCTTAGTAGTCGGTTTTTTGGTCTCACTTAAATTCACTTCTTTGTGTGTGGCTGTGATACTGTGCTATGAATACTATCATTTGTCAAGGTATCTAGTAATGGAGGATGTATTCAAAATTCTGTTTGATTCAAGTGGTAGCTTATCATAGAAAATTATTGCCCTTTGAATGAAGAAATTGACCACAGCGAGTCATTCTATGTTCAACCCAAGGAACAGTAGTTTTCCCTTTATAAACAAGAATCACAGTCTGTTTTCTACCCTTTAAAATGTCTTTGTCCTAAAATGTGATGCACTTCAGTTAGCCTTTGCTAAGTTGTTGCATGTTTAGATCTCAGTCATGTAAACCAGTGGCTCTCAAGCTTCCCAGACCACTGTACCCCTTTCAGGAGTCGGATTTATCTTGTGTATCTCCAAGTTTCACCTCACTTAAACTACTTGCTTACAAAATCAGACATAAAAATACAAAAGTGTCACAGCACAACCCTATTACTGAAAAATTGCTCACTTTCTCATTTTTACCATATAATTATAAAATAAATCAATTGGAATATAAATATTGTACTTACATTTCAGTATATCGTCTATAGAGCAGTATAAAGAAGTCATTGTATGAAATTTTAGTATGTACAGACTCCGCTAGTGCTTTTTGTGTAGCCTGTTGTAAAACTAGGTAAATATCTAGATGAGTTGATGTACCCCCTGCAAAACCTCTGCATACCCCCAGGGCCACATGTACCCCTGGTTGAGAATCACTGATGAAAGCCACTCAGCCAGCAGCAGAGCTCCAGCAGTTATGGTAGCTACCATTTTAGCAGACCCAGATTAAATCGCAAGTAAACACTAGCATGACCTCATAGTTTCCATTCATGCATACCACAAAACCACTATCCACTATGATGGGATTGGCAGAGGCTGCTCAGAAGAGACTTGGGATATGTCTATACTGCAATCACAGGATGTGATTTTTTTAGTTCATGTAAACGTAGCCAGGCTAGCTTGATTAAGGCTAACTAAGGAACCGGTAGCACTGAAGCCACAGCAGTACGTGCCTCTGGGCAGGTAAACAAGCCTGCTCAGAACCCTGAGTCGTTACTTGGGTGGCTACCCCATGCTGAAGCCTGTGCTGCCTCAGCGTCACTGCTCGGATACCCAAAGTAGCTAGAGTAAAGCGAGTTCAGGTATGACTGCACAAATTGCAAATCATACCCCACCATTGCAGCGTAGGCATACCCTGGGACTAAAAGAACAGAGGATACAGTGGGGCAGGAGTGGGGTGTGTTGGAAAGAGCAGTTATGGTTTATAGGCATTGTGCGGTTTCCTGAATGTCTGTGTCAGAGTGCTGTTAGGTCCTGCTTCATCAAAGCACTTAAAGTGCTTACGTCCCACTGAAATCAGTGGGACTTAAATGCATTCTTAAGAACTTTGATGAATTGAGGCTTTGGAGCATGATCCAAAGCCTGTTAAAGCCAGTAGAAAGATTGCAACAGGCCTGTAGTCTCTAACTTTCATGAACTCAGGCTTTACTTAAATGTCTTCAAAATTTTGACTCTACGGGTAATCATGTAGCTAAATCTCCATGCACTGCTCAGAAACTGTACCACTTGATGGAAATTAAGTCACTTCCTAGACTCTCTCCTATCACTTTCTGTGACACTACATTAAATATCATTTGTTGTATTGTGTTTTTTCAGAGTTACCCAAGGAAAAGGACTGATGCCCGATGGTACCAGCAGGTTCACCTGCAAAGGGAAGCAAATTTACCACTTCATGGGGACTAGCACCTTCTCTGAATACACCGTTGTGGCTGACATCTCTGTGGCTAAAATTGATGCTGCTGCTCCTCTGGATAAAGTTTGCCTATTGGGCTGTGGAATTTCAACAGGCTATGGCGCTGCCATCAACACTGCCAAGGTACGGAGCCTAGCTGCTCACTCTCTCTTCCCCGTAACTGTGGCTAATGACATTAAACTGGAAATAAAGTACTGCCATGAAAATCTGTTAAGGCTGGGCTTGGAGAAAGTAAGACCAGAGGAACAGTCACTGAGTGGGAGAAGGGACATGTGCTCACCACTTCCTTCCTTCCTCTTCCACTGCCAAATTTGACAGGGAGCCAGACCTAGTAGGAAACAGGAAGATTGACCTGGGCTTCCTACCTGTTTAGCCTCAGCAGACAAAGTCAGATCAAAAACCCTCTTCCTCCTTCTCCCAGCTCTCTTTGTGCAGAGTGGGGTAGAGGAAGCATGTCTTGATGGAGGCAAGTGGATGTGGAGAGGAGCCACCTTGAACTGTTCAGGGATTTGTTTGTGGATGGATATTATGGATCAGTTGGGGTTACCTTATAGTAAGGACAGACTTGTACATATTGACAAGGTTGACAATGTTGCAATGATCTCTGCTTCCACCTGTTCTCATGCCACCATCCCATTACGTGTCAAGTTCTCCCTCTTTGTTTGGGGGAAGGGGGGGAACCGTCCCACGGTTCTAGTGGAGACCCTGAGCCATTGCCCACCTTTTGGGCAAGGAGTAAACTTAGCCCATTATAGCCCTTCAAAAACAATTCATAGACAAGAAAAATCTCTAGCTTACTTCCCTACCTCTGCGCGATAATGACTCACAACTTTGGATTTTTATTCTTTATTTTTCTTAATATTTTTAAATAATCTGTATTTTTCACACACGTGGAAGGATGTGTTTTTTCTTTCCTCCCTCCTGAACAGATTTCTCTTGCTTTGTTAGGTGGAACTTGGTTCTACCTGTGCTGTCTTTGGATTGGGAGGAGTTGGGCTGGCAGTTATTATGGGCTGTAAAGTGGCTGGAGCTTCCCGGATCATCGGCGTTGATCTCAACAAAGATAAATTTGCCAAGGCTAAAGAGTTTGGAGCCACTGAGTGCATCAACCCTCAGGACTTCAAGAAGCCCATACAGGAGGTGCTGGTTGAGCTTACTGATGGTGGAGTGGACTACTCTTTTGAGTGCATTGGGAATGTTGGTGTCATGGTAAGCATGCACATGGTAGTACTGAAAGGGAAGTTTAACTATGACTTGGGATAGTTAATTACCTTAAAAGAAAGACAAGCCCCTTTCTGTTTACAAGGGAGCATTCTATCATCTTTCTTTTCTATCGAGAGTAGGCTGGTACTACTTATACAGTAGACTAAAAGGGTCTATTTCAACCAATCCTAATTATAAAATGAAAGACAAGTTACTGCTTAAGTGAAAAACAGCTCCTTTATGTTCTAAAATATAATTATTGGAAAAAAATTAGTCATGCAAGCGCTGACAGTGCTGAAAAACAAAATATCAGCAAATATACTCCCTGTGATTTCATATTTTCACCTTTCATCCCACATGACAAATTAAATACCTTAATTACAATATTGCTAGGAAGTAACGCTAGGTGGAAAATAATTTTTTCAGTAACAGCATAGACCAGGTTGTTCTTTCAAAGTACAATCCAGCATCCATTGAAATAGACAGACTCCAGGTGGGAGATGGGACTGCACCGTGTTTTAAAAACAAACAAAAAAAAGTGTGGGGCAAGGTGTGGGAATATTGGCCATTTTACCAGTTAAATTATATATACACTTGTCAGAATTTTTTTCTTAACTAGGTACAGCATCACTGACACTTACTCTGTGTTAAAAAAAACGGTGAAATCTGTCAGGCTACATAGCATCAATATATAATAGATGCTTCTTACCAGTGATTAGCTTTATTTTTTTCTGTCTAAAGAGGGCTGCCTTGGAATCCTGTCACAAAGGCTGGGGAGTCAGTGTGATAGTTGGAGTAGCTGCTGCTGGTCAGGAGATCTCTACCCGTCCCTTCCAACTAGTAACAGGTCGCACGTGGAAAGGGACTGCCTTTGGAGGTAACTTTCTGGCACACTGATGATCTCTCTTATCTACTAAAAAAAGAGGGGAAAAGTACAGTCTTCCTCTGTATTTGTGTGAGAAACTGGTTCCTATCAAGTCATTCTTAGTGAATGTGATACTGGCTTTTCAAATATAACCTTTTATAAATAATTTTCCCCCACAGACAAGCTGTAAATGATCAGCCTTCTGTTGCATTTTAAATTCATAATGTGCAAGTAGCAGCCATAATGGGAGAATTTCTCCTGTGCAGTTCTATGGCTGTATCATGGTTGAGGTGCAAATAATCACTTGAAGACTTGAGCAATAACAAGAAGAACAGCTCACCTGGGAAATGGGGAATAATGTAAACATGTTTGTGTAAGTAACTGCACTGTTTAATCACTGAGCAAATGGAATCATTGAGCTCTGCTGTGAGGATGCATAGCTTGTGTGGGGGAGGAGGGGGTTAGACAGTAAAACGGGGGATCCTTTAAGAAGAAACTGTTTAGACATAATTCAGGAATGAAAAGCTGCTGGAGTCTTCGCAAAGTGCCACTTTTATGCAACTCTCTTCCATGCAAGACAAAGCTGTGCTGTGGTCTCGTTCTAAAATACACAAATGTAAAACAGGGAAGAGGGCTCAGAGCCAGTTTTCTGAGGTGATGTCAGCTAGACATTGAACCCAGATCCCTGCAGTGAAAAGTAATGCACTTCGCAAATGAGGACCTCCATTTTGACTGGTCGTTTTAGCTGTACTCGTGCATTCTTTATTCCAGTGCTATTCTACAGCCAGATGGGTATGGATATTATGACATGATCCCAGGATCTCTCTCATACAAAGAAAACTGAGCTTTAATGACTCATACTATTGGGGGGCAGGGTTGATACATTTTATTTCCTACCTCTGCCCTAGTAAGGTTTTGAATTTACTGGGTAAAAAAAGTTGGTTTTGGGTTTTTTTCAGGTTGGAAGAGTGTAGAGAGTGTACCAACGCTGGTGGCTGAATACATGTCAAAAAAGATCAAAGTTGATGAATTTGTGACTCACACTCTGCCTTTTGACAAAATTAATGAGGCTTTTGAACTGATGCATGCAGGGAAGAGGTAGGTTTAAATGTCTTATGTCCGTAACATTTAATAGCTCAATAGTTTGTAGGGCACTGCTATGTTCCTCCTCTCTAGCTACCTGTTGTTCTGACCCTCCTCCCCCTACCCATGCATCCCTTTCGTGTTTCAGATATGCTGTGTGAAGTGCCATGCAGTAAGTGTGTTCATGCACAACTAGAGCAACTCATTGCTCACTCTCTGTTCCTAGGTTAGTGCTGCAACATCAACCTCTATTTTGGGTGGGGACAGGTGAAAGGCAAGGAAAATTACAATGGTTGGTGTTTGAACAGAGGAGGAAACAAACCATAAACTGGAAAAAGAAAGAACTAAAGCCATAAAGGACAAAAATAAAAAAAGCTAACTTCAAGCACCAGAATAAAAGTAGAGACCGAGAAGGAAATTAACAAAAGAAAGTACTTGGATATTAAAATCTCAAACTTAATTCAGAACAGTTAGCATTTTAGATTACACTAGAACCACAGAGTTAAACTGACCAATCAACCACATTCCTCATTTGGAACTGGAAGTACACAATCAGACAGCAGCTGACCAAAGACCAAAAAAAAAAAAAAATCGCAAATACAGTACAGCACTGGTAAACGTAAACTACTACAAAAATAAAGGAAAGCAGCATTTTTCTTCTGAATAATAAAATTTCAAAGCTGTATTAAGTCAATGTTCAGTTGTAAACTTCTGAAAAAGCAAAATTTTGTTCAGGTACAAACCACCTCCATGCCTGTGTTCATAACGGAGTCTACTGTACTTCATTAAATAATAGATTTAAATTTCATGTTCCTCAATGTATTTTAAATAATTGGCTGATTGTTAATATTGAATCTAACCTAGCTATCATCTGGTAGTGAGCTGTTAATGTCCAGTTTACATTTATTAACATGCTGGAGTTGTTCTGTCCCTTATCTTGTTCACCAATGGATTTTTTTCCCCCTAACATGTGACTGGAGGCAGAACTAAAGAACCTTCAGTCACTGGCTGTGACTTAACTCTGCCCATGTTATCTTACCCGGAGTTTCTTCTCAGCTCAGGTAAATGGCAAAATTGTGCTGCCGTTTGCAAAGCAAGCTTCAGCTATAGCAATAAGTAAATTCAAGACACTTTTCCTCAGGAAAGGCGAACTGAGGCTCTCATTGAGCTTGGTGCAAGCCTGAAGGAAAAAACATGAACATTATTTATAGATTGTGAATCAGCGCAGGAGCAATTCTGCCACCTGGTGAATACCAAATGACATATCACAAAAGCATAATACACAGTCCAGGATCTGTTTCAGTCATAGTATAGCCTTGGCAACCTTTGTGAAAGGGATGGTCTGGTTCTCTCCCTGTAAAGCAAAGGCTGGATCCACTCATGGATTTTATATAACATTTCTCTTTGCACGTGAAGGAGAAGAGAGCCTGTCCATAGACACAATGGCAGAATCCACAGCTGTGACTTAAAGCGTAAGAAGGTTTAACTCAAAGGAAAAGGCAACATCCAGTTTCAGTCTTAGAAATAGCATTAAGTTTTGTTCTCCAAGCTGATGAGTTCCATGCCTATAAGTCAAAGGCCAGACTACTGGGAATTCATCAGGATAGTAAGTGAGAGCTTTAAATCCAACTCCTAATTAAGTTTCTAAACAATCTGTATGAAATAGCTATCTTTCCCCCTAGAAATAAAAGCAGGATTAATAAATGGTCCAGGTCACCTACCTCTTAAGAGCATGGATAAACGGAGAAGGGGAAAATCAATTGGTGGACATGATAGGAATCAGACAAATTTTTTTTTTTCTAGTAATTAAATTTTATATTCTCTAACACTGACAACTGCAGACACTGCATTGCCCACACATATCCAATTAACTTGTAGGAAATGAGACTTAAAACGTATCCAGTTTATAACTATTTAGTGCACTTCTGTGCTCCCATGTAAGCACCCTCTGAAATTTAAATAGAGAAAGCTGTTTTAAATTCAGGCTGGGGAAAAAGAAAATGCATTTAAAGCCATCCATTTGACTCAGTTGACAAACAGTCACAAATACTGAAAATTGACTTTAGAACTTGCATAGGTTTTTTTATAAATATTCTCAAATCTAAATTTAGTGTGGAAGAACATATTTACATCTTTGAAGTGAGGGTTTAAAGAGTATAATGTAGGGAATTGAAGACATTAACCAACATGACTGACTGGTTTCTCAACTTACCAGATAACTCAGATTAAAAAAAGGAAATATTAATTTGAGAGAGAGAGGATGGGAGGCTTGTTCTTAGATGAGATGTAGGATTAAGTAACATTTCAAAAACAGTGGTGAAAGTCTTATTATTGATACCTATTTTTGTCTTGTTTTTTTCCTTTGTTGAAGCATTCGAAGTGTCCTGAAATTTTAAGGATCCGGAAGATGGAACCTGCCAGTCTTAGCACTATGCTGTGTCTACTAGTTAATGGAGCTTTTTGAAGACGTGTAGGATCAGCTGGAGAGAAAATTCAGTTGTGATGGGAAAACCATCTGCTTTAGGATCATAGTCTCTATTAAATCATAGGTAACCTGATCTTAGACTAACGATAAATACTAAATCCAGTTATGAAACTAATGCTGGTTGTGGTCATGAAATTAATGTTTTATTCTATACTAGTCATTCCTGAATTCTGACAGTGCCTAAATCTTTAAAGCTGCTTGGTAGTTTTTTTTGTAAACACCACCTAGAAACTTTCATTCCTCTACAGTCATTAATGTGTTTTCTCTACTTCTAAAAAGTTATTAGATGGACTACGTAAGACCTAAAGATCTGTGGGTTGCAGATGTGTACAGAGAAACTCCCTCCCCATGCAAAATAGGGTGAGGAGAAGACCCAGCTGTATCTGCAACAACTTCCTAATCCTCATGATGGGGGATCTTCCTGCAGTGCTCATCAGCAGTAAAAGTTAAATGTTGCAGTTAAGTTCTCACATTGTAGAGAACCCCATGGATGTAGTATTTTATACCATTTTATTCGTTCAGAGCTAGGTTTTTTTCAACCACAGCCATTAGACTCTTATCAGGGGAAGCTTAGTTTCTGCAGATGATTGGGCTGCCAGTGAACTATTGCACTACAGGCTGAAGCTGACCTTATCCTTCATAGTACAGTCTAAGGAGACAATCTCTGAGTAAACTCCTCTCCTAACTTAACTGCTGTGGAACCCAGAGGCATGGGAGAGGGTGATTTAAATCAAGGCCCAACACCCAGCCAACCTGTTGCCGCTGCTGTAAATAGCCCTACTTCGAAAACAAAACTTATTTAAGACTTACCCTTTATTTTGAAAAAACATTAAAACTAGTCAAAGGTTTCTGTGACATTGTTACAGTCTGAGGCCCAAAGCCACAGCTGTGTGGGCTGTGATTTATCTGCTCTTACTGAAAGTGAGGTAAAGAAAGTGCCCTCCTTGCAACAATAATGTTGAAGGAAAACTGAGCACTGTGTAGAAAGTGATATTGGGGATTCACTTCCTTCCTCCTGGCCAATAAACTGCTGCCCTAGCATGAGTGTATGGGGCAACCTGTAGTAAATCTGACCAACTCTAAGGGCTGGACTAAGTAACATGAACATCCCATGGTAACTTCACAAGAATCTTTCTGGTTGTTCCACTCCTGCTTCATTTCCCATTTGGCTAATTACAGTCTACTGTGCTGGCCATATGCCTTCTGTTCCTGTGCTGTAGTGTTACAGTTAACTAACTGTCAGCAGATCAGCAGTAAATAAAGTATGGTGAAGGCCTTGTAGCAGATAGTGTAGGATTTCCATTGTACTATCATTCCATACACCTGGCTATAGATTCATATTAGTCCAGTGTTTAAACATGGTTTCACACTGACAAAAGTTTTAGAAGGAACTACCTGATTCACTTATAACTAGGCTGTAGTTTTGTTAGACTTAAAGCTTTCTCTGGTCTTGAATCTATACAGTTCTAAGGAAAAATTAAAGTAGGGAATGAAGAGGCCCACTGGAGCCATCCCAAGCAGGGTTTCTTAACCTGCAACTTCAAAGTCAGTCAGCTATCAGTCCTTGTTAAGTGGCAGCATCCATAACTTCTAGGATGCCCTGCCTTTACTACCACGTAAACATCATGGTATGAGTAAGTAATACCTGGACAATTACTGATAGGGACCTCTACCCCCACAAAATAAATAAAGGCCTAAAAGCTATATAGTTAAGTTCTCACCTAATATGTTGACCAGTTGGCCATTCAATTAAATAGAGTAATTTTTTTGAGGTAGCATCTGCTGAAGAATTACACAGATAAGGAAGGGATAGATCATCAAAAGGTTTTCTCCTAATAGTGCTGATGAGGGACTAACTCTACTCATGAAATGTAGCATGTGGAAGATTTACCAATTTTAAGAACTTTATGGGACAAATCTAACTCCATGTAGGAGCAATACAAGCCTGAAGGCCATGTCATTTTGATGGCAGTTATTTAAAGGATGGAGAGTTCACCCTGCTTCTCTTTCCTCCCCACTTCTCCTTCTAGTCATTCTGGTGTCTGGCTTCATACAATGCACTGTTCTTCAGCATTAATTATAACAATCTGTCTCCTGGAAAATATCCACACGAGTCAGCAAAAACTGCTTAAATTTCCATGTAGCATTTAGCAATTTCCCTGAAATCTTTTATAAGATCTAACCTATTTCCAAAATTTGGAAGACAAAGAAATATAGTATGCATTTGTAAACAAAACTACAATTTGACATGTCTAGAAACTGGGGGGGAAAAGTAGTGGGGGAGAAAAACCAAACTGATCTGGGCTTCAGACTGATTTACTATCTGGTAAATAAACTAGGAGACTGTCTAAACAAAGTTAATTTAAATTTAGACCTTACTATATAATAAACATTAATTCAGAGATAACTGAAATGCTGTTGTAATTGTAGCTTACCTGCAGGATGCACAATATGAGGGATTGTCTATATTAAAGTTGCATTGGTCTGTTTAGTTATCCTGGTGCAAATACTTAACATAGATGTGTATTAAACCATGCTTGTAGCAGTTTAGCACATTGTTAAATTAGTGGAATTTATCTACACTGGTTTAAGTGCATCTATGGTAGGGATTTGGACAGGTTCAAACAAATTTGCATATGTCCAGGCCTCAGAGATGCTATGTTCATTTTATATTATGAAAATACAGGTTCCATTAAAAGAAGCTACAACTCTTAATTTATATGCCAAAATCAAGACTTCCTGTCATGCATGCAGACACAAAAAAGGCAAGACAATTGTACCCACTCAGGTGACTGGCATGGTGGGCAAATCTCCATGATGGTCATCCCGACTTTTAATCTCCTTAATACATTACATACATGGCACTGAACACAGGTAATTCCACTCAAGTATTGCAGTCTGTTTAGTTAAAATCTACACGCGCACGCACACACGTGAACCATTTCAGGTCATTTTTTACTGTATCATTAAAAATAATAAAGGTAATGAAAATGTTATCACAATGATACTCTTACAGCAATAAAGGTTTGAGGCACTGTGGGAAGAGAAGACATTTTCTGGCAAGTTTCGTGTTTTGTTGTGACCACGATGGGTCCAGTTTTGTGAAGCATTAACTGCCCTTGAGTTTAATTGGAGCCAACGAGAGGTCAGGACACTCAGTACCTTCAAAGACCAGGCTCCCGACGTGACAAGAAGTCAGACATCTAGTAAAATGTGCACTTTATGCCCATGATTTTATTATTTGATTTGTCTTCATTGGTTTAATTTTTTCTGGCACTACAGTGTTGTAAGGAAGACAGACATTAGGTCTGTAATTGTGGGTGAAATAATTTTCATTACTGATTCAGAAAAGAAAAAAATCTCAGCAGAGACACTACAGATTGAGAAGGGTGGGGGGCAGAGGCTAATCAATTCCCATAGTCCTGGAGATGGCAGCTTTCACATCAGAAGGGTGACAGAATAGTCAAGAAGCTTGGGGAAAATTGCACTACTGCTGCCCACGCTGTATCTGGTCTGAGGGCAGAGCACTTCAGTTTCCAGGCCTGTCAGCCTGACACCTTTCAAGAGCACGAAATTCACTTAAAAACTTTCTTAAAATTCAAGAAAACAACTAATACAGCAGCAGTAGTATCTAAGACATTTCCTCTTCACTCAAACGTGAGCATTCTTTTGAAATAGTTTTGAAATTCATCTTGCTGTAATGTCTTTCACTTTGCAATCCCCATCCCCTAATATCTCTAGGGGAGAGGCCCCTCAGTAAAAACACACAGGAGCTTGTAAATCATTTTTTTTCTTGGTTAGTTGGCTCATTCCTTTCCCTGTCAAGTATGAAATAGCAGTTTCACAGTGAACTTTTGGAGCACCGAACTCTGCCAACCACTGCTCTTCAGAAAAGGCAGCTCTTCGCAGGAAGCAATTTTAGTAATTTTACAGCAGGAAATCAGCACTAACCGTTTCCAGCAAGAGAGATGTCTATGGTCTCAATTACAGCAGAGGCAACTGACAAAGAGATGGGACAGAACTAAATTTGAATGTAGATGAGTCTTGGCAACATGTGCCTCTTTTTAAGTACCTATTCCCCCTCTCTGGTTATAAACAAAGCCCATTGTTTGCAGAAGTAGCTAAGCAGGTCTTTGGAACGAGAAACACTTAAAATCCCAGGTGTCATTCATACACAGACAAAAGCCGGGCACACTGAAGAAGTGAGAAAAGACTTGATGCCCAACACATCGATTTCCCAGTGGGAAAGTAACCTGCACTTTCTAGCTAATACCATGCATGTGACAGAAACAACTGCAGGTCTGATTGAAAGAAAGGTGCTAAACGGGCAACTGAAGAAAAACAAAAATAAAAAAAATACAGTACAAGTGTTGTGGATAGGAGGGAAGCAGAAAATATTTTAAATACTTCTCTCCTTTTTTTCAGATGTTGGGTCAGGTTCTTCAAGATATATACCAAATGCTGTATTCCTCTCTTATCTACAGTCAATGAGAACAAAACAAATGATAAAATCCCCCTCTGTTCTGTACTCTTAATAAAATGCATAGTACAGAGACAAAAGATATCATTCAGATCTGTCAGCTCAGTCTAAACTAATACTGGGACATGAAGTGAGGACGAACACTGTCCAACCGCCGAGTTAAGATTTCACAGCCAGTATCTGTGATCAGAAGAGTGTGTTCAAACTGCGCAGACCGCTTTCCATCTCTTGTCACTGCAGTCCAGCCATCAGGCCAGGTTTCGTCTTGCCACCCACCTAATAAGATAATTATTTAAAGATTAAAACAAAGTATGGACAATATTAGTTCTTCAATGTGTCCCTTCTAAATAGTATATACGCGGTGACTGTTATAAATATGAATGTGTATTACACATTGAATCAATTCATCAGAAGCCTTTTAAAAACTTCCAGTTTTGGGCATAATAATCTAGTTGGCTTCTATCACTGCCATACCATGCCTGCTGTTAATAATACACAGCAAAACATATGAAAGACAACAAATGCAGATGGATCTTCAAAGTCAATTTTCTTCACTTCCGTCATTACACTCTTTTAGAGCTTATTAAGGTTGTCAACCTCATCCAATGATGGCAGCAGACTTACCGTGGCAGTGAGAGTCCCTAAACTGGGGGTATAAAGTTGACTGTCAAGAGGCAAAATTTTGGAGTCCAAGTCAGATCACAGTGTCTCTTCTCTAGCTAGCCAAGTTCAATATCACATTTAAAGACAATTAAATGGTATTTAAAAAAAAAAAAAATCAAATGCATTAGGAAACTTCCTTCCCTCTGCCCATTAATTCACCTCTGCTTCCCCCCCCGCCCAATACAGGTCACACTCTCCACCTTCTTATGAATTCTCCCTACTCAGCCTCACTTTTCCTCAACAGTGAAAACGCACACACCTGCCCTACCTTTGGGAGATTCTCTCTCTCTCTCTCTCATTTCCCTCACTCTTCCTCCCAATGAGGAATCACTCCTCCTCCCATCCAGGACTGCCCCCTTCCTGTTCCCTGGAGCAGGGGGAATGGAAATACACCTACTTCCCAGAACCTGCTCCTGCAGGACTCAGCAACAGTAGAACACAGGGAACGAAGGTATGGATGCTGCTGGGCTCAGTGTCAGCAGGGGCCAGGGAAGGAGTAAGGAAGGAAAAAAGGGAGAAGGAGCCCAGCTCCTGTAGGATTTTGTAGAGAAACGAGCCTTGGTGGGGATAATTTGGGGGGGTGGGGAGGGGGAAGGAGAGGGACAGGGCTAGAAAGGTGCCTCTTCAGAACCCTGGCCTGTAGGGGGTTATGGCATCCCCACTGGCTGCACGAAGCTTCACTGCTAGGATAGCGGAGGGGAAAGGAGTAGTGTCCTGTGTCCAGTCCAGAACAGGCTCCCTCAGCAGCTCTAAGCTAGCTCCCTCCCAGCCCCTCAGAACCGCCACAGCCAGGCAGCTGCGGGTAGGAACCCTTTGTAAATTACAAAGGTAGCTGCAGGATGAAAGAAAGGGCCCTCAGAGCTGGATATGGCCCATTGGCCATATGTCTGACACCCCTAGTTTAGAGCAAGTTCCATAACAACAAATGAAACCCTAGCAAAACCCACATCCTCGCTCTATTTACTTAGCCCCCTTTCGAACTCCTGGCCACTTACCTTCACAGATCATTGGTTCGATTGTAAACACATGACCAGACTTCATCACACCAACAGCCTTATTTTCTGAAATGAAATTAGAATGCGAATTATGGTTGAACACATCTTCCAAGAGTGAAGGACAGAAGCTGTATGGAAGGCTCTATCCCTTTAATGCAGTGTATGCCTGAACTAGGACAGGTGAGGGGAAAAGTCAGAACAGCACTGCAGAGCAACCCACTTTCTTCCAAGTTATACTTCTATCTTCTTCCCCTCCTTTTCTTCTCAACCTAGTATAATTTTTTTGTTATACTTCTATTTCAGGAAAAGTGCTTGCAATTAATTTCTGTCTTTTCTAAACCTCAGTTTTCGCTCCATGAAAGCGATGAGCAAACTTAATGTAGACACTCCTACAGAATTTTTTTTTTAAATGGTGAAAAAGCACAAGTGGCAGTCTGAATAAAAAGCATATAGTATAATTGTTTAAAATAAAAATTCAAAGAAGATTTTAAAATGTCAATTTGTTTCCATCATTGATACTCCTCTGAGCAATGTGATATACAAAAGTCAAGAGGGGATGAGATTCAGATAATCTTGCTGTCCAGAGGAGACATGGCAACAAACAGTTCTTTTGTGTTTACTTTGGCAAGTAAAGAGTCATTCTGTTACTTACTATTTTTGCATTACATTTTATTTAGCTAAGGTGTTAGCGGAGGTTTTCAAAGCAGTATAGGGATTTAGGTATATTAATAAAGTTTGAATAGAGAATGTATCAATTTTAGTGGAAGTGTTATGTCTGTCACCTACATAGCTTTGAAAAATCTCAACCATTATGTCTTCAGACTGATTTACTGAATACAATACAGTATATCTTTCTTACACTTTAAGAGGCTTCCCTGTATCCTGATCATGTGCTGCTGTTGCATGCTACAAGCAATTACGCTAAGCCTTCACCCTTTTGTCTCTGTACCAGTTTCATCTTCTTGTTGTAGATTTTTCCTCTAATCTTGTTCAGCAGAGTTTGTGGACTAAATTGAGTGGTTTTGGTGGGGGTTTTTCCCCCCCTTAAAAAAAAAAAAATCTATTTGAGTTTAGCCAGAAAGGAATGGCCACTCCACTCTTTTCTCATTAACAGTTCTGCTTTGGATCTTTCCTTTTTGCTTCTGTCACTCATCCAAGCCTAAGGAAAATAATGCCTTTCCTTCCTCAAAATGAAGCTTGCTTATTGTCCCCATCAAAAAAATGTCCATTGTCGCTAATATCCAGAAAGAATTTTTTTTTGGGGGGGTTGGTATAAGATGCCTCCTTTTCAACAGAGACTGGGTATTCACAGAGTTTTACAGGACAAAACTAAAACAAAAGGGAAGTACTACTTTTCCACCATACCATTAGATGATCTCTTTTTTCACTCCCATTAAAGCTGACATGTTAAGAAGGGCCTGAGCAAGAGCCAGTGACTTCTATGTTATCATCCATGACAACAACACAACCATCTGTGTGTGATACAGAGCTTGTCAAGAGTAGGAAGCTGAAGGATTTTGGCAGCTATGGGAGAGAAGGCGTCATGTCAGGGGAGCTGAGCAGCTAGAATGGATTGGAGCTGCTTGTCATTGGAGAATTGGTTGGTTTAAGTGGTTGGTTTTGCTTCCCTCCCTCAATTCCCCACTGGTCTTTCAAGTTCTCCCTCTTCCCTGCTTTCACTCCCCATTTTACCCCTACTGTGACTGCAAACCTCTGGCTGGTGCACTGTCATCTTCCAAACTGAGTCCAGCTGTGCCAGCCTCAGACATCCCTTCTCCTCACTGAACTTTGGTACACACTGGCATGCAGTGAAATCTGTGCTGTTCCAAATCCCAGAGCACGCCACATCACACAGTAATTCAAGTGGAGATAAAGGGATGCAAAACAGATACAGCTACCACAGCAGCCCAAACTTGATGATCATGGCTCTAGGTCACCAAGGAGTAAGTGGGGTACTGGTTACAGCAATTGCTATTCACCACTGGGAACGGAATTCAAAGTTTCAGCTCAACCCCATCCATTCCAAATAGCCAGCACTAAGAAAACTGAGTAATTGAATCAACAAAATTGTGAATGGTCATGTGGTAAGCTGTCACACATCCACCACAGCTAGGGTCCATTCCCCACCCCCGAAGTAGATGCACATTGGCTCAGCTTGTTCATAACATACTCTAAATCCAACATTTAAGAAATCACTCTGTAAATACAAAAATCCAAAGTGACAGGCTGTCAAGCCATGTGCACAACTTTAGTATGGGAGGAACAAAAGTTAATCATGTTTATTCATCACTAGCCATGCACTAGCAGATAACTGAACAATACTCACTGGCATAATGTGGCACATTGGGAGCAGTATGGAAAAGCTTATGGATCCCATGCCCACAGTAGCTCCGAACAACTGAAAATCCATTTGCTTGGGCATGTTTCTGAATAATATTTCCCAGCTCTCTATATCGAACACCAGGTTTTACTGCAAGATAAGACATGCACCATTTTAAAAAGAGCCCTCCTTCAATACATTTTACCAGCTAATTAGTACAGGCAAAGGTTGCCACCTGCATCTCTCTATAGAGTAAGATTCCAGGATTGCCACTCTGTCTAGGCATCACTCTGAAGCCTAGAATGTCTGGTGAGTCAGTGTGAAGTGATAGAAACAGCTACAAGCATGGTGTAGGGCTCTTTTTGTTTAGAATATGACCAGGTTCAATCATCATTAAGCTTCATGGTCTGTTAGTGTCCAATTTTTAAGTTCTCAGCCATTTTTGGCTTTTTTACACATGACTTTATGAATTATACCAGTGTGACAACACAGGCTTTCAGCTACCAGTAGCTATACAATAGCAATAGCCGGTATGTCCATCTGCCTTTGTGCACAGCCTCTTGCACCATAGACCATTAAATATAATTCAACAGAAGCTCAGTGTGCAAATGGGCTGAGTCTGACAAGTTGGGAGAGGAGACCAAAGGCGGCCTTGTCTTCTATTGTCTCAGTCTCACACAGAGGAAGACAAATGAGAGATAAAGAGGGAAATACCTCCTTCACCAAAAAATGAATTTTTCTTAAATACAAGCTCCTGTCTTAAAGGAACATAGTTGAAATCAACTAGATTTCAAAGAAAGAGTTCAAACTCGTCTGAGACACTACACCTGCCCCTGAGTTCCCCTGACAATTTTTGTGGGCTTAGCAATCACATTTTCCTATTTAAAAATAAATAAATAAATAAATAAATAAATCTCTCTGTATTGTTGCTAGGTAAAAGACCCACACAAACAACAAGAGAAACCAATTGTACACATAGTGCTGTCAGGTACACAAAATAAACACAATGAAAAAACAGAGAAGAAATGTGTCTCTCTCTAATCTCATTTTAGATGTTAGTTGTAACAGTAACAGGTAAAAACATTCATTCAGGAGTACGAATTTAAATTTGACTCTGTCTCTTTAGCAGTCCACATGAGGCAGAAAGTTAAGCAAACAAAATGGTTTGGAATAATTATTTTGAGCATTTTTAAAAGAGAGAGATTCAGTATATATTTCTCAGAGAACAAATTTAACTAGAATTCTATCCTGCTAACTCTCTGTGTGTGGAAGCCCTGCTAAACCCATCTGGAGGCCCATCACCGAGACAGCTTACAGGTGCAGGCTCCCAATTAGTAAATTCATAGCACTATCAAGTTATAAAACCAATTTTCTTCACTTTTCAAATGGTGCTTTTTGTTAAATGAGTTGATAATTTTTTTTATTTTTTTTTTGAATTTTAAAAAAAAGTTACCCCTTCCTGGGTTTCCCAAAGCATCCTGTGCGCTCTTTTTTCTAGACTGTGAGCATCTCAGGTCACGTACTCTTATTTATCTTCCAGAGAATCAAATACATATTTGCATGCAACAAACAACAGTGTCATATATGGATCAGTTAATCAAATAGAGATTATTACAGCTTTTCCATGGCAATACTCATTGCAAATAAATGTTGCAACAATCATCAATAGAAACTAAAATACAGCATTTTAAGAGTGACTCTGCATTGTACAGTATAAGCATATTCTACTAGCAACATGCATTAAGTACGGTTCTGTAACAGAAGTAATTCCTAAGAATTAGTTCAAACATGAGAGTTCTAATATTAAAAACCAATATAGCATTACACCTTAGGCTTCAACAATGGTACTTACCTGCATCGATTGCTTGCATTAGGCACTCATAAGTTGTCTGAACTAGTTTCCTTGCACCCTCATCAACTTCCCCAACGTAAAATGTCTCATTCAGATCCCCATGATAACCATTGCGATATATAGTGATATCCACTGCAAAGAACATCAAAGAGAAAACTTCTCACTTCTTGGCCCTTGTTTTGCACAATAGTAATTAAATACAAAGTACTGTTGCAATGCTAGAGTTACATGCCCAAGTCCTCAGAAATAAGAACATTCCAAAACTGCAGTAACACTGACTTGGCCACACTGTCCATATTATAGATTTTATGGTATGAATTAATAAAAGTGTTATGTAGTTAAATTGTTCATATTAATAAAGGCAGAAGGAAAATATGTAAGTGCAATACTGCCATAGCAAGCTTATTTCTGAGTGCTTGATTTAACAACCTTAAATGTTGCTGAAACAATGTTTTTGTTTAATTTAAATGGAGGAGGGCGGTATTCAACATATGCACCTTAGAACAGGGGTGGGAAAACCTTTTGGCCTGAGGACCACATTGGGGTTCCAAAACTGTATGGAGGGCTGGGTAGGGAAGGCTGTGACTCCCCAACCAGCCTGGCCCCCGCGCCCTATCCGCCCCCTGCCACTCCCCGCCCCGACTGCCCCCCTCAGAACACCTGACCCATCCAACACCCCCCCGTTCCTTGTCCCCTGACCGCCCCCTCCCGGGACCTCCTGCCCCTAACCGCCCCCCCAGAACCTCCGCCCCATCCAACCGCCCCCTGCTCCCTGTCCCCTGACTGCCCCCGGGGACGCCCTGCCCCTTTTATCCAACCCCACCGCTTCCCTGCTCCCCACCCCCTTACATGCTGCTCAGAGCAGCATGTCTGGCCACCATACCGCCGCGGTGCCCGGCAGGAGCTCGTAGCCCCACTGCCCAGAGCGCTGGCAGCATGGTGAGCTGTGGCTGCAGGGGAGGAGGGACAATGGGGGAGGGGCTGGGGGCTAGCCTCCCGGGCCAGGAGCTCAAGGGCCAGGCAGGATGGTCCCGCAGGCCCTGTAGTTTGCCCACCTCTGCCTTAGAATCTCTTGTATCACTGCCAGACTCCGAAATTTAAGTAGCTGTGCAATATCCCTACCTTTTAGCCCATTGTAAGTAATTTCAACTGTGCAAGCTCAGTACATAATTTTTTAACTGTCACCTCTTTGTTAAATCAAACCCCATTTGTTTCCAAATGAAAACAGGCAATAGTCCTTAATGAGCACTAAAAGCATGTCTTCACTGCAAAGCATAAGTAAAAATACCCATGACTAGCTTGAATCTAGCAAGCATGGATAACAACAGTAGGGAAGATGTGGCAGCACAGGCTTTAACACAGGCTAGCAACCTGATCATACCCAGGAGGCTACCCTAAGTTCAAGCCTGTGCTGTCACATCTTTACTACTATTGTTACACCTGCTACATAGATTCAAGCTAGTCATAGGTATGCCTACCTGTGCTACAATCACAACTTTACTTGCAATGAAGACACACCCTAAATCCATGCCAAGTCACAACGTTCAGTTATTTTTGCTGTAGTCCTGTCCAAGACAGTGTGAGTGGAAAGTTTATTTGAATGGGAAAAGTTTATACTAAAAAAAGTTTACTAACATTTAAATTTTGACAGAGACAGACCATGGAAGTTTTCAGCTCCAAATGGGGAATGTTTCAGAAAGTTATGATCGTGTGAAAAGAGTTATGTATGAGAATTATTTTGCAACAGTGATTATGGCAGGTATCTGTGAAGAACATGAGGACAAACTGCAATAATGTATGAATACTGTATGGGATCTGACTATGGCTATATTACAACTATATTGATGACTGGAATGTTTACTAGGTGCATATGTTGGTTTAGTTTAATAGCAGGGTTGTGGGAAACTATAAATAAATTAAATTAATGGAGATATCCCATCTCCTAGAACTGGAAAGGACCTTGAAAGGTCATCGAGTCCAGCCCCCTGCCTTTTCTAGCAGGACCAAGTACTGATTTTGCCCCAGATCCCTAAGTGGCCCCCTCAAAGATTGAACTCACAACCCTGGGTTTAGCAGGCCAATGCTCAAACCACTGAGCTATCCCTCCCTCTAACTGGACAGTATCACAATAGATCCACATAATCAACCTCTCAGTAAACTTTTTGGGAGTCATTAAACCAACGCCTGAGCTTTTAGCTGCAAAGATGTTACTTCTAGGTGTCAGACAAGTTATAGACCGGTTTTCCCCGTGCTGGGAGCCAACAGATCAAAAGGACTTTAAACAGTTAAAAAAAGTCACTCTCTGTCCAAAGGGGGAAGACAGTTGTCAAGGAGCTGTTCCCTGGGAACAGACTGACACACACACGCCCTTGGAGGTCTGGAGAAGTCAGGCCTTCCCAAACTTCCACAGGGACGGTAAGCTTTAGGAAAGATAGACATGTATGTAGTCCTTTCAATGTTTTAAAACACCATTTCTTTTATGTTATGTTTTATTCCTACTATTAAGATTGAACAATACTTTGATTTAAGAAAGCTGTTTTGGATCACTGTATTTACTACTGATCATAGCTCCCAAAGGGAAGACTTGCAGGTGCCAAACCCAGTCGGGCCTTCTGGCGAAGCACAGTTGATCCACACAAGGCTGAAGCCTGGGACCTGAGTGGAAGAATTCCACCTCAAGAAAGGGGCAGGCATGAGGCCTGATACTAGGGGGCTGTACTCAGAAACCAGAGAAAGGAGACAGAGATACAGCTAGCCCTGTCACCATGACAGTATCCACCAAATATCATTGTACATTTATGTTATGCTCTTCAACCCAAAAGGATCCCAAATTGCTTTACAAACAAAATTAAATAGAAACCCAGGCCCCCGTACAGAAAACACCTGGGCATGCACTTAACCATAAACACACAAGTAGTCCCATGTGAGAACCGGAGGTGAAAAGGACTATGAACAAAAGTGAAACTGGCTTCATTTATTTTCATTGTCAAAGCTAAGAGAAAATGCAAAAAGTAAAAGTGAAAAAATTACTTCTAAAGTACTCCATCCAGTCAAAAGATTCGAGGGCCCAGAACACCACAATCAAAAATAATACTGCACTTAGACTGCAAGCTCCTCTGGGAAAGGACTTGCCATTTTGTCTCTCTATAAAAACCCTGAGCCACTAGGATGCTATACAGTAGACATAACATGATAATAACTATGATCAAAAACCATCCTACTAACAATTTATCCCAAACTAATCAAGGATAATAATTTCTACCATTAAAACAGTCAATGTACCATCATTTTGTTCTGTGTTTGTACAGTGCCTAGCACAATAGGTTTCTGATCCATGACTGGGGCTCCTGGGCACTATCACAATCAATAAATAAATAAATAATAATAAACTATGATAATTAAAAAGCTGTTAAAATTGGTCTTTTGTCCAACTCTAATTAGTTTAAATTTTACTCAATCCATGAATTTGGATATGTAGTTGCTAAATGTAACAAAAAAAGCTAACTAATGAGTAAAGAAAAATAAAACATGCTTGAAGAAATAACTTCCAACCATGATGCGCCATCCTAAATCAAAACTTTGCCCCACTGAGTGTTTCAGCTGTAAAGACTAGATGCAAGCAGAGCTGTTGAAAGGTTTGACTTTTACATCACCTACCATTAACAATATCACCCTCTTGCAATGGCCGCCTGTCAGGAATTCCATGGCAGATCACTTCATTCACTGACGTACAGCATGACTTAGGGAAATTATAATAATTCAGCGGGGAAGGATAGCAGTTCCTTGCAATGCAGGCCTAAAACAGATTTAGAAAATATATACATATTACACTTTAGATTAGCAAAGACATTCGTAAAGGAGTAGAACAGATTTGCAGTATGACTGATATTTTAAATTCTCTCTATATTAGCAGCGATGCTTGAAAATATTTCCTCAAATGCTTCCCGCCCCCCCATTTGTTTAGACTCCTGACATGCTCTCTCTGTTTAGTTTAGTTTGTTTATTTTTATTTTTTGCATTTCCTCTCAATATTGACAGTATGAAACAAGCTTCATTTATTTTCTTTTGTTTACAGCCATTTTCACTTCCAGTTATCAATGCTGCAATGTTTGGGTTGTTAAATATCTTGTGGGAATATTTATTTGTTTAAAAGCTAACTATTTTGGAGTGGGTGCTTTTTTAAACAACGGAAACATTTTGGCTAGTCTACAACTTTATAAAATTTCAATTTTACAGAAAGTAAAGGCTGAACACAATTTAAGTTGGCACCATGCCTTTAAAACTTTTTTTTTTAAATTATATAACTTCTTTTGTCTTTCTGTAACAGTTTAAAAGTTCTATACAGACAGACACAGACACACAAAGGCCTGGTCTACACTAAGAAGTTAGGTCAAAGGAAGCCACATTAAGTCGACCTGTTAATGTATGCGTCTACACTACCAGGTCCTTTACGCCGACCTAAGACACCTCAACTTCTGTAATCCACCTCTGGGAGAGGCATAGCACTAAGTTCGATTTTCATGGGTCGACTGCGAGGTAGTGCAGATGCAGCGTTGTGTAATTCAACTTAATTGGCCCCCAGGTGGTGTCCCGCAATGCTCATCTGTGAGCCCTCTGGAGATCATTCTCAACTCTGCTTCACTGCAGCCAGGTACACAGGAAACAGCTCCTCCCCTGCTAAAGCCCCAGGAATTTTTGATTTCCCATTTCCTGTTTGATCAGCATTGGAAGCATGCCAGCGTGAGCACAGCTGATCATGGAGACTACACGCCCCAAAAGCGCTCCAGCCTGGTCTGCACAGGAGGTGGTGGATCTCATCGCTGTGTGGGGAGAAGAGTCGTGCAGTCCGATCCAGCAGAAGAAACACTGACATCTATGCAATGATTGCTTGAGGAATGGGGGGAGAAGGGCTACACGAGGGACACACAGCAGTGCCGTGTGAAAATAAAAACTTCGCCAAGCGTACCAGAAGGCAAGGGAGGCGAACAGTCGTTCTGGTGCTGAACCCCACACATGCCAGTTCTACAACGAACTGCATGCGATTCTCGGGGGTGACCCTACTAGCACCCCCACAAGCAACGTGGACACCTCACCAGTGTGTGAGTCTAGGGACAAGGAGGATGATATGGTGGATGAGGAAGAGGAGGAGGATGGGAGATAGGTGAGCAGTGGATCCATTCTCCCCAAGAGCCAGGAAATATTTTTAACCCTGGAACCCTGTGGGTCGCAGGACATCACGGTGGCCGACTGTGGTGCCGGGGAAGGCACCTCTGGTGAGTATACAGTTACAATCAAAGTCCAGTTAAACTTTAGCGGGCACACACATTCAGTGGTATTGCATGTTTACTGTGAAGAAAAAGTGAGGTGCTGTGGTTCTCTGCTTACAAGAGGGCACTCTAGCTATGCAGAGGGTCACCCCTGGAAAAGACTGTTTATGTGGACTGGGATAGCCTGGGAATCCTCCATGGATATCTCTAGGAAACTTCCATGGAGGTACTCTGCAATCCTTTGCAGAAGGTTTCTGGCCAGGGCAGTCTTATTTCTTCCACCATGGTAGGACACTTTCCCACGCAACTCCTGAACTAATTCTGCTGACATCATTGCGGTACACAGCTTAGCAGCATAAGGACCGAGACAATACCCAGACACCTGCAGCATCTCCTTCCTTTCCGCCTCGGTTACCCTCAGGAGACTGATATCACATAGGGTCACCTAGGGAAGTTCTCATTAAAAGTGCTCTTACAAGGGGGAGGGGGAGGGCATGTAGACCCCCCCCCCCCCCCCCCACACACACACACACATTCCGGATCACCAAACCAAGCTGCTGCTAATGTGCCTTTACTGTGCTCGGCCTGGGTCAGCAAGTAGTTTAAAGTGGCTGATATGGGACTGGGGCCCCACATGAGAGATTCTGCAATTTGGGAGTGAAAAAGTTTCCCCCTCTCCCTCCCCCCCGGCCCCTTTGTAAACAGCTTCCCATGGTGCTTTGGGAAAGGGCCATTGTTCGACTAGCTATGTCTGCTCCCGACATGAGCCTGCCACAAACTTCATTAAAAGTGCGGTCACCCGTGAGCTTGGGGGGGGGGGGGGGGGGGGGCACTACTCACCATGTCTGGAGCAGCAAAAGGGCAGTGAATGGTTACGGATTCTGATTATGTTATGGCTTGCACCTAGTGTAATAAGTTTTTTTTTTTTAAATGGAAATGGCCTTGCTCTGAAAACATTTTATTCAATGGCTCCTTTATTTTTCCCCATGACTGACAGCTGGAAATGTGTCTTTCGGCATGTCATCAACACCTGAAAGCAGACTTTCGCTGATTAGGAGGAGGAGAAAGAATGCGGAGGACATGTTCACCAAGATAATGAACGCCTCTGGGACAGCTGACGCAGAGCTGAGAGCGTGGAGGATTTCACTGTCTGAGAAGTTAGACATGGACATGGAGAGCAGGAAAGCTTCCAGTGACTGAGAGCGTGCAGCACAGGATGAGATGCTTCAGATGATGAGGGACCAAGCAGACATGTTAAGGCGTCTGGTTGAACTGCAGGAACAGAAGCAGGAGGGTAGAGTCCGTCTGCAGACCCTGGTGGACAGGCAGCCAGCATCGCCTGGCACAGAATCACCCTCCCCAACGCGTTCCATGAGGCATGGGAGAAAGTCCATTATCCCTTTCACTTAACTCAGGGGGAGGGTACAAGGAACAGAAGGCGCCCATTCACAGACCTTTGATAGTCTGGAATGTGGTGTTATGTTACACAGTTGAAAATGTTTCTCCCATTCCAACTTTACAACCCCTTTTCCCCCAAGGTTACCTTTTTTTCCTCTGTTCTCCCTCTTTACTTATGCTTGTTAAATAAAGTAAATGGATTCAAGAAATAATTGTTCTTTATTGAGTAGAAGCAGTGGGCTTGGGCGGGGGAGGGGGGTTGGTTTTACAGGGACAGTGATACAAGCCAGGTGAAGGTTTGAGAAAGCACAATGCAGACAAGCAGCTCACATTACTGTGACTCATTATTGAAACGGCTTTTCAAAGCCTCGTGGATATGCAGCGCTCCTTGCTGTGCTCTTCTTATTGCCCTGGTGTCTGGCTGCTCAAAAATGGCTCCCAGGAGATCTGTCTCAACTGCCCACCCCTGCGGAAAAGTTTCCCCCTTTTTTTCCTCCACAGATATCATGGAGCACACAGCAGGCAGCTATAATCATGGGGATGTTCTCCTCACTAAGGTCCAACCTTGTTAATAGACTTCTCCAGCGCCCCTTCAAACGACCAAAGGCACATTCAACCACCATTCATCACTTCCTGAGCCTATAGTTGAACCACTCCTTAATGCTGTCCAGACGGCTGGTGTATAGTGTCATGAGCCATGGGAGCAAGGGGTAGGTGGGGTCCCCCAGGATAACTATAGACATTTCAACATTGTCAATGTTCATGTTGTGGTCTGGAAAGAAAGTCCTGGATTGCAGCTTTTTGAACAGACCGGAGTTCCTAAAGATAAGCGCGTCATGAACCTTTCCCGACCATTCTATGTTGATGTCGATGAATTGCAACCTGTGATCCACCAGCACTTGCAACACCATTGAAAAGTATCCCTTTCGATTTATGTACTCTTTGGCAAGGTGGTCTGGTGCCAAGATGGGGATATCTATCGCCCCACCACAATTAGGGAACCCCATCGCGGCAAAACCATCCACTATGTCCTGCGCATTTCCCAGACTCACTACTCTTCGCAGCAGAAGTTGCTTAATGGCCCTGCACACTTGGAGCACAGCAGCTCCCACGGTTGGTTTACCTACTCCAAATTGATTCCCCACTGACTGGTAACTGTCTGGCGTTGCAAGCTTCCAAATAGCGATTGCCGCTCGCTTCTCCACTGTCAGAGCAGCTCTCATTTTTGTGCTGCTGAACTGCAGGGCAGGGGAAAGCTCAGCACAAAGTTCCTGGAAGGTGGCCTTCTGCATTCAAAAGTTCTACAGCCACTGCTTGTCATCTGATACCTGCAAAACGATGCAGTCCCACCAGTCAGTGCTAGTTTCACGGGACCAGAAACGGTGCTCAGAGTGCAGCTGCTCTGTGACTGCAAGCAGCTACTGTGAATTGTTTTTTTCAATGGCTTGCAGCAGGGCTGCTTGCAGAACACCACTATGTTCCACGTAGTGGACCCTACTTCGGCTCTGGAAATACTGCAGAAGGCACGAGGTGTTTGAGATGCTCACAGCAAGAGTGCACAACTGAGCAGGCTCCATGCTTGTGGGGTTATGGCACACGCGTGGCAGTTTTAAGGAGCGAAAACCACTGTTTTGTTTGCCATTGATATGAGGGAGGGAGCACAGTGCATCATGGGATGCCAATGCAATGTTCCCATTCTCCCCGCAACAATATTTTGGTCCCATGAGGAATTGCACAAACTTTCCAAAACACACTGTGACAAGTTGCACTTTGGGATAGCTTCTCATGATGCACTGCTAGTGAGAACGCACTCCATCAGAACACTGAGCATGGTGTGCCCACGCACAGCCGACTTAATTAAGGGGGGAGGGATAGCTCAGTGGTTTGAGCATTGGCCTACTAAACCCAGGGTTGGGAGTTCAATCCTTGAGGGGGCCAATTAGGGATCTGGGGCAAAAATCTGTCTGGGGATTGGTCCTGCTTTGAGCAGGAGCTTGGACTAGGTGACCTCCTGAGGTCCCTTCCAACCCTGATATTCTATGATTTGGAGGCTTGAGGTCGAATTAGATAAAGTCAACTTAATTTTGTAGTTTAGACGAGCACAAAGTAACTCTGGAAAAATAAAATTGCTCCTAAAACAGTTATTAACATTATTCACTGCTATCAGTCGGTTCTATGCAAGGCTTGCCAGCCACTCATTTTTTTTTGCCACTAACAATTTACATGCTGGCTGCTCCTACTGAAAATCTTAAGAGTAAGTTAGTTTCATTCCTGTTAAACCATATTAAACATGAATCTTCAGGAGTGCTCAGCATCCTCCACTCCTCTCAGCTCAAATCAGGTTGTTCCCTTTTGCTCTTGGCCCAGCTGCCCTAAATGCAGATAGCAAAGTAGCTAACATAAGGCTCCTCCGCCTCAGCTAATTGCACCTGACATTACAAGATCTGCGGGAACTGCTGCACTCGTTGTACACTCCACAGTAACCCTGTCCCCAATATAAACAAATTCTTAAGTGGACTTTATGAAAACCACAAAATCAAAATAAATTAGAACAACTTAAGCCCTCATCCAGCAAAGCACTTACTAGACTCCAAGTATTTTGCTGGATTTGGGCCTTAATTTGCCTGAATTGTACGTGGCAGCTGGTTCCAGAGCAGGGGAGGCTAGTGGGTCAACATGAGCTATATTCATGGATTCTGCGTAACAGCCAGCTCCATCCTCGTTCTCTTAAACTCCCCAGTGTGATTCCTGGCAGGGGATCTTTGGAGCCTCTACTTTTGGGGTGGGGTTCAGGGTTTTAAATGTAACTTTCTTGCTATGTAAATGTTATAATGTCTATTACCTAGTAGCTTTAAACTGAGAAGGTGTGAGGTTTTTTTAAGCTGGAAATTGAAGGTAGTTTGGAAATACAGAAAATCAGATAGACATTTTGGCAGTAACACAGACCACACAGTCCTACCAAACAGAAGGGATAAAAGAGCACGTAACAAATCCAAAAGTATGTTAAAGTAGCCTTACTAGATGGACGGCATGATCTATTTCTTCAGTAGTTATGCCTGGTTTCACCATCATGGCAGCAACATCCAACACTTCTCTAGCAAGCTGTAAGTGAGAGATCAGAAACTACTTATTCAAAAATATACACAGCCTGAGTCACTAGAACACTGAGTAACCCCCAAGGGGGGAGCAGTCAATCTCCTGTGGATACAACTAGGGTGCTAGGGAAGTTGTGCTAGGATGAAAGGGAAAATTAGGACTTTTGGAAATCAATGGGACTTGTACTTCTAAATCACTCAGACACCTTTGAAAAGCCCACTCACTGTTTATAATTAATTGGACATAGAATCCTGCCAAGTGAAATAAACCACTTAATTAAACCTGGAAGTTATTATCAAGAAACTAATTACAACTAGAAAGTTCTTATTCAACAGATCTACTTATTTTGGAGGCTGCTAGTCCCGTTAGCACCACCATCAACAACTATGGGGGGGGGGTGGAATTCTGTTCTCACTTATACATTATCAACAGAATTATTGGCTAAGTTCCCATATTTTGTTCCCAGGGAAATAACCCACTTCTTTCCCTGTCGAACCAAGGAACGCACCCCACCCATGTACTTATTCGCGACACTGATACTGACTTGGACTCTTTATACATTCCATGGGTAGTGTACCCGAGCCCACTTATCCACTGACGCTCTAAAAACTACCGCACCCCAATCTGGGTCTGATATGTATGTATCTCGTGATCCTTGTAACTGATACCTGTAATCCCTCATAACTCATGCCGGACCACAGATGTGCAGTACCTTCCCTCTTAACTTGTGTATATTTAATTTTAAACATTATCTTTGTTACTGGATATATCACAGCCAGAAAATAGCCAGATTGACTTTCAGATCTCAGGTTGATTTTGCAGTGGTGACAGGTAGAAAAATTATCTTTTCACTTGCAAATAAGCAAATTTGATCTGGAGTTGCTGGGAGAGAAACGGAGGCAGACGCATGCCAATTTTAGTCAGTCACTTTTCAGAGTATAACTGCACTTTCAAAGTTCATACCCTTAAGGTGAATTGTCATAAACTAGTAAAATCATGAGTTCTCTAGATTTATGGAGAGCATACACATTCTGTAAAACAAACTCACCCTACACACTAATCGCATCCCTTCTATATCTTCAGATGAGAGGATTTTTATTTGAGAAGTTCCTTTAAGTGCCTGTTCTGATTCAGACATGCCTTAAAAAAAAAAATTGGATTATATTTAGGGTCAATTTTTACACACACACACACCCCCCTCTCAAAGTACTTAAGGTAATACAAACGTACCTCTTTTCAACAAACACACTGACAATAAACTCACCAGTCAAGGCAACATTAACATCTGACCAACCTCAATTCACATGCTTTCCCACACAAACTCCCCAGGTCCTCACCTCCACACCAAACTCTCATCCATTTCCAGCATACAATCCCCCATAATACCCACAGCCAATTACTCAAAGTCTTGCTCAAACACACAATTTTAACTCCAACATCAGATGTTTTAAGGAAACAGACCTTTCTGTCTATTGGTAAAATATAGTAATATTGCAAAGGGTGGAGCTAAGGCTATATGTTTGCATGTGATTGAAGAACTGGTTACAAAGTAGTTGAATGAATAATTTTCTACAGGAGGCAGAGAACATTACAAAGGCTTGTGATAGTAGCTAACATTGCTGTAAAAATTGCTGTACCCGTCCGATGGAAAAGTGTTCACCTTATTCCCATTGTGGCTTTGTGCAACATCACCATTTTATAATTTCAGTTAAAAATAAATAATGACTATCAAAATCAATACTTTGTATTATTTTGATATTTAGTTTAATAACAAATAATTTAAGTTTGTCTAAGGTTTAAAAATGAATTCTGAGTAACCTTTTTCTTTATTGTCTAACATTAACTTATTAACATTTCCCAATGTAAAAAAGAAGAAGGATCAAAATAATTGAAGAACCAAATAGGTTTTGAAGACTCTTTCTCTCCCTAAGTAAGAGCCTGGCACTAAAATGCCAAGTGTCTTCTCCAATGATTGCTGTTGAAAAAAACAAGTCAAGCAAAAATATCTATAGACCATTTTCCAGTACATTTGCAACAGGGATCCTTATGTCACTGGGGATAGTTTTATGGAATTAGTCATGTGAGTCAACTTTTGAAATAACCCTGGTTACATGTACTTTGTTATTCAATAAGGCACAGACCTAGTGCTGTATTTTGAGAGAACAGAGTTCCAAATGCACCTGTGGATGACAACTCACTACAAGTTCTGGAGTATCTATGAAACACATGCAACCGTATTGCTCAAAGGATTTTGTCATGAAAGGACTGTTCAAGACAAATTCCTCTCTCCCGTTACTTCGTTATAAGAAGTTTTAAGAATACGTGCAGCCTAAATCAACAAAAGTAAAAATTTTAAATTGTGATGCATTTCAAATTACCTAGTGGGTGATCAGCATAATCTGGTCTCTGAATATAACTTGGCACAGGCCTCGTTGGCATCTAAATGAATCACAGTCAAAGCTAGTTAGATTGTAAAAGCACTTATAGTCATAAAAACAAGCAAAGCCCATACATAAAACTTAATACAATTAAACCTGGCAAATGATACTCATTGCTAATCCCCAGGTCCTATAGTTTACACACACACAAATCTCTCTCTCCACTCATTTTTCAGCAAAGATTTAGCAGTAAAGCACTCTTCCGAAGTCTATTACTACATCCGCATTGCTTTTAATACTACACAACCTTTAGTAGCCTTCATAAAAATCACACTTCACATGTCGATTTTGGGAGGTGTTATCCCGGCTGTTTCACAGTGTTTGTTCACTTACTCCAACTTGCAAAATTCACTAACTGCAGATGGATCCTCCAGTTAGCAGTACGAATTAGTGAGATTTTACTATTTTGTTTAAATAACATCCCATTTCTTATCACTCTTTAGTGGGGTTTCACTCCATTCAATCTTCCAGCAGCAAGTGGCCAAGAAGGCAAGGATCTGACTTTGGTAATGCAGTGTTGGGATGGCTAGTGGTAGAATCAATATTCCCCATTTCCCCATCACAATAAATGCACAGGATCTGGGATGGATCAGGCCCAACTGGGCTGATCTACCTATCTGCAGTACATTGAGAAAAACATCAAGAGGATACTTTGGTGATGCAGGCTACACTACAAGTAAATTAGATAGACAGCTGCACAAATAAAATCCTGCTAGGCCACCACACCTGGATATAAACTGTAATGTATTTTAGAGTATTTGTTTCTTCTGTCCTTTCCATAGTTTAGGCTCCAATCCTGCAAAGACTTAGGCCTTGCCTACCCACAAATTTTCACCAGTTTAACTAAAGGTGTGTTTTTAAAGGATTTAGTAAAACCAGCACAAAATCCTGCGTAGACCATCTTATTTCAGTTCAAGAATGGCCTATATAGGCTAGGTCTACACTACAGCGGGGTTCCGACCTAAGATACGCAACTTCAGCTACGTGAATACCGTAGCTGAAGTTGCGTATTTTAGGTCGGCTTACCTGGCGGTGAGGACGGGGGAAAGCCGACTGCTGCCGCGCTGCCGCCGACTCCGCTACCGCCTCTTGTCGAGGTGGATTTCCGGAGTCGACGGCAGAGCGATCAGGGATCGATTTTACCGCGTCCTCACGAGACGCGGTAAGTCGATCCCCGATAAACCGATTGCTACCCGCCGGATCGGCGGGTAGTGAAGACGTAGCCTTAGATTAAGTGTAAATTGATTCATTACCAATTTAAGCTAAACCAAAATAAGCCACTCAAACCAAAAATATGAGTGCCTACGCAACGTTTTGTTTCACTAAACCAGTTTTTAAACTGATTAAAATTAAGCCAGTGTATCTTTCTCATGTAGACCCACCATTACACTCAAGCGCAACTTCACACACCATGAGTAGTCCCATCAACTTAGATGAGACTACTCACTGCATAAAGTCAAACACGTATACAAGTTTTTGCAAGATCAGGAGCTTAATTTTTTAATGCTTTGTAGCCATGAGAACAACAGTGTGCTGTTGGCAGCAATACTGCTACAGGAGCAAACAGCTCGGATACATCATAAATCCATAACTTTGAATGGGATTTAGATCCATAAGTTCGAAAATCTACCCCAATATAGTTTCACAAATTTCCAACAAACTTAAGTTTTGTTTATTTGAGAATTTTTTAATTATTCTCCTTCCTCCCCTTACTCTCCTGCAGTGGGACTAATTTCCAGCCTCTAATATTATTTTAACTCATGCATTCCTTATGATTTACTCCTTCCTGTTTTTCACCATAAAATGTCCCATACCAGACATCCATGAATGGAAAGATCATACTAAGTAGTCTTAAAAAATATCTCTCACACACACAAAAACACAAAACCATTTTCTCTGAATGACTCAATTGCCAAGGACTTTCCCTTCTTGGACTTCATTGCTGAAAGCATCTGAAAAAAAAATCAGATATTATTTCTGCCACTTGTAATAAATAACGTAGCCACTTACTAGGGGATAATGTGGCCTGAGTTTACCAGTATATCGATAACCAGCCCAGGGATCTGTGTTAATGTCACCTTCCACAGTCCAAGATGAAACTTCACGTTTAGCTTTTTCATCTTCTGCAAAATAAAAAATAAAACTAAATTTCAGGATATTGGGACAAATTAACCACCTATTCCAAAAACAGGGAGAGTATGAAAGGTGACCTGAAAAGAAAAAAAAAAAAAAAAAAATTCAATTTTAACCCCCCCCCCTTTTTTTTTTTTTGCTTCTTTAAAATATTCACAAAGAAAGTCTGAAAGTGTATTTGTTTGTTTTCAAGTTTATTTTCCCTGTGTGTTTGTTTTTTTTCCATTAGAAATGTAGGTCTTGTCTGTTTTTACTCTAAGGAAAATGCAAGGATTTATAGGACAATGATATTGGAGACACCAAGCAAGGGAAACCTAATTATTGAGGGGAAGTGATTTTCATTCAGATTCCCCAATACTCTGTTCTGTGTTTGTTTTTATTAACTCTTGGGAGAAAATACATCTCTGCCCCTTCAATTAAGGCAGCGGTTCTCAAACTTTAGCAAGCCGAGGACCCCCATTTTTATTTAAAATTTTCCACAGATCCCCAAACCCACCACTCGGCCCCAGACCCCACCCCACTCCACCGCTTCCCCCAAGGCCCCACCACAGTGGCATAGCCAGCATGGGATATTTGGGTGGGCAATTACGGGGGGCCTGGGAAGGCGGCCTTCCTGCACCCCTGCAGCCAGGCTTGTGGGGGGCCATGGATGGACCTTCTGGCCAGAGGCTCCCCAGGGTCCCGGGCACGCACCCAGCTCTGGGAGGAAACGCTGCTCTCCAGCGCGTATGGCTCCCGGCTCCCTTCCAGGTCATACCACCCCATGTTGGGCCTGGTTCCCCCAGGCAGCGGGCCTACCATTTTTTATTATCTCCTCTATTGCCACCGGTCACCCGCTCATTCACCCTCCTCCAAGTGGCGGATTAGCTACTAGGCCAACCCGGGGCCCCGGAAAAATGGGCACTCTCGTGCCCCAACCTGGTCTACCTGCCTGGCGCTCCTGCCAAGGAGCGGGGTGGGAGCGCGGGGGCTTGCCCCACTCCAACCACCCCACCGGCACTCCAGTCTGAGAGCAGGGTTGGGGCGCGGGGCCTTGCCCCACTCCACCTGGCCCTGGAAGGAGCACCGGGCGGGCAGAGTGGGACAAGCACATGGGCCAGAGCACAGCCAGGGCTGGGGGGGGGGGGGGGGGGGGGGGGGGCCAGGAGGGGTAGTGGGTTGGCCATGGCCCACCTAGGCCCACTCATGGCTACAGCCCTGCCCCACTCCCACCCCTCTTCTTCCCCACCTCTTTCCACCCCTCCCTAAAGCACACCTGGTCCCCACTCTTCCCCCTTCCTCCCAGGCCCTCCTGCACACCGCTGAACAGCTGTTCTGCAGCGTGCAGGAGGGCCTGGGATGGAGGGGGAGGAGTTGATCAGCAGGGCCAGCAGCCCCGGACATGACTCGCGGACCCCCTGGAGTACCCTCGCGGACCCCCAGGGGTCTGCAGGCTCAGTTTCAGAAATGCTGGGTTATGAGATTCTTGTTTAGTTTTGTAGCTGATTTAAAAGTTTCCTTCTTACAGAAAGGGAAGGGACTGGCGAGAGGCCATCCATCCCTCCATGCCCTTCAAAGTAGTGCAGTAAGTTTCCTCCTTCATGCGTAACCTCAAGCTAAGCAAGATAGTTCTGTATCAGTCTTCCAAGAGTGTTGGAGGAGATGACTGGAGTACTAGAGTACCATAGAGAGAGAAGAGAATTTACTCAGGGGTAAGGGAGTAGCCTTGCTGCATCATCTTTAGCTAGCGACGTGATTACTTGTTTCTGCTTTCCCATTTTGAGATCTCAGGAGTATGAGAACAGACTGCCATGGCAATCCCAATGAGTGCCACCGGACTCCTTGTTGTTTTTGTGGATACAGACTAACACGGCTACCCCCTGGTACTTGACACCAATGATGTAAATTCATCAGAGTCTGCGTGTCTAGTGTTTGAGCATCTACCTAAATGATGGCTGATAAACACAAGGATTTTTGTTCTTTAAGTGAATCCCGCATGGGACAATTTAAAAAAACAGTTTTCAGGTTTGCATTTTCTGAAAAGCTTTAATAAAGTGGTATTTAGAACAGGGGTCGGCAACCTTTCAGAAGTGGTGTGCCGAGTCTTCATTTACTCATTCTAATTTAAGATTTTGTGTGCCAGTAATACATTTTAACGTTTTTAGAAGTTCTCTAGAAGTCTATAATATATAACTAAACTATTGTTGTATATAAAGTAAAGAAGGTTTTTAAAATGTTTAAGAAGCTTCATTTAAAATTAAATTAAAATGCAGAGCCTCCCAGACCAGTGGCCAGGACCCAGGCAGTGTGAGTGCCACTGAAAATCAGCTCATGTGCCGCCTTCGGCACACGTGCCATAGGTTGCCTACCCCTGATTTTGAATTATCTTGAATCATCCGTTAGAACTCAGTAGTTAGTGGCATTGGGGGAAGGGGAACTGGAAGAGTCAGGACCAGTGAAGAACTGCTCAGGTGCTCTCAGGTCTTTATGCTACTGTAAAGTGAGTAGCTTTACACTGAGCCGTCAAAACTGTCACTGACAAGTGGGCAGGAACACTGTGGGATTGCACTGGGAGGATTAATTGCACCACTGCATCTAAAATACTTGCATTTCTTGTCTGTACTGCCATTGCAATGGTGCAAAGTGACCCAATACTGAATGCTACAGTGGCAAGAGTTGCCTGGGGAGAGTCTAAACTAGAAAAATTCATTAGTGTTTTTCTGTGCTGCTCCCAAACACACATGACATTTTATTCTGGGAACAAGAGTCTGACCAAGTTTAAGGTAGGTAAGGTGGGGGTTGGGAGGAAAGAAGTCAAGAGTTTGGCTTCTCCCTCTGACTTATTTTTAATGCTGATTCCCCTTTCATCTATTTCTTTGTTGTTGGGTATTTTTCTTCCCCACATTCTTCTAAATGTCGGACTTTTATGAGTAATGCATCCAGTCAGCGCAAATGGATTATAACAGCCAAAGTAGAGTGATTTGAATATATGAAGTATTGTTATTGAGAGAGAACCACACAGGCATGTAAATTAGACACCCACAAATCAGAGTTCAAGGAACTGCATACACACAAACAACTCTACAGTTGTGGAACATATAAATGAGTTTACACTAGGGAAACTTTGCCAGCCTTTTCCTGCACCAGTGCTACCGACAGCGGAACCTGTGGTGTAGGCCAAGTGCATGCGTTTCTACTACTGTGCCACCTACTAAAAATTGCAATCTGGTTTCACAACAGCTTCCACCACTGGTAGTGCTGATGTAAAAAGATGTTACAGAGCTTTTCTACATACATAAGCACTAAATGTCCAGCACAGCTGTACTCTGATTGGCTGTCTGGGACGTTTCAATTTTAGAATAACCATTCAAACTTTTTTTTCCTTGTGCCTCAGGCATTAAAAACACAAAATGCAAAAAGTCTGGCAAAGTCTCACTGCCATAACTTGTTCTCCTTTCTCTGTTCACAGTTTAGCTCTCAGCAATATTTCAGTCATACATGGGTGTGGCATGAACAGAAATAAAGAGATTTATATGCCAAAACCCTTTAGTTTTACCTAGATCTATAGTAATAGCTTAGAGCCTAAGCTGAATCTCCGATGTGCAGTGCACGCTGCCAGGTATCTCAGAAAAATCCACAAAGATGCTTACGCATGGATGCACATTAGTGTAGATGCAGAGTACACTGTATAACTTAAGACAGAATATAGCCCTTATTTTGCATTTTGAAACTAGATTGAAATAAACAAACACTGGCAATAGCATGAATAGTTGATCTTCATATACAAATTCAAAACTGAATAAAGACTGGATAAGAAGCTTACTTACTTGCTTTCTTGTGTAGTAACTTGTGAGTGGCCCAGCTTCCCTTAAAACATTCCTGAAAGTGAAAATAATATAAAAATCACCGTTGTCTGGGACAGAACGTGACCTCCACAAAACGGATGACAAATTATATTAAACAAGGATTCTATTACCTACATTAGCAACACTCAAGAAAACTGCTTTAACTGCCAGTGTTAAGACTGGAAAATACTGTATTCAACAGGTTTATAATGCAAAAGGGAGGGAACCGAGCCAAACAGCTGCAACCATTCCATTACTGCAACTTGATTTCCTCTCATCTCCTGGATATTGTCCCACTATTACTTTTCTGTGTAACCAAGCACTATAGTTGCAACAAGGATGATGTCGTATCGCGCAGTTCATAGAATCACAGCAGTCAGAGGTGAAAAGGCTCATTCAATCATCCAGTCCACCTCCCTGTCAATGCATGATGGGTGCTTACCGCATTTCCTAGTGTTTCAAGTAGAAAAGGAGGTGTGCAGGAGAGGTTCTCCAGCATAGTAAGTGATTCGCAATATGAAAATGTTTGAGAACCAGGCCTGGGACCACGATGGTCCCCTCCCTGGGCTGTTGGGGCAGGATAATTCCTCTTGCAGCATGCATTCTGCTTGCCTCTGTTGGGGTACCTCTGTAGGGGCAGCAACGGGGTTCAACTGGCATGATGTGCGCACAAATGAAAAATATATGAGTATGTGTGTGCGTGCATGCACTAGACCAGGGGTTGGCAACCTTTTAGAAGTGGTGTGCTGAGTCTTCATTTATTCAATCTGATTTAAGGTTTCACATGCCAGTAATACATTTTAATGTTTTTAGAAGGTCTCTTTCTACAAGTCTATAATACATAACTAAACTATTGTTGTATGTAAAGTAAATACGGTTTTTAAAATGTTTAAGAAGCTTCATTTAAAATTAAATTAAAATGCAGAGCCCCCCGGACCAGTGGCCAGGATCCGGGTAGTGTGAGTGCCACTGAAAAATCAGCTTGCGTGCCGCCTTCGGCACGCATGCCATAGGTTGCCTACCCCTGCACTAGACAGAGAGACTAGAAATAGGAAAGGGAGAAAAATGAATGGCGATAGTGAGCCTGAATGTAAAGCATGGCAAGAATGTGTGTAAATGGGAGGATGCGTATGGGGAGAAGAGAGAGAAAATGTAGATGGAAAGATGAGTGAATAGAGGACTAAAAGCAAAGGAATAAATCAGCACTGAATGGGTGGGGGGTGGTACAGTGAATGGTGGAGAAAAAGAAAATGGATAAGAGTTGAAGGACAGAAGAGGAGGATAAGGAAAGGATTTGGGGGCAAGCAATAGGTTAAAGTAAAAAACAGTGAGGGAAGAAGAGATTAAAATAGAAGGGTGGATGAATAAGGTGCTGAAAAGGAACCCCCTTCTGTCGCTGGCAGACCAACATACGCCATTTCTAAATGGGGCTGGTACTTGGGAGGAAGACAGCATGAAAGCTGAAATCTAAATTAAACCCTGTTAGAACTGCAGATGGATTTCTGAGAGTAGGGAAAGAGGTGGATTTGACAGCAATGGGTTGTGTGTGATTTTCTACACGCACACAGGCCTTGTCTCCACTTGCGACAGCATGTACCCTACATGTAAGCTACATGCCACAGTGAAAAACAAACTCCCCTCACGATGCAGTATGTTATCTACACAAAGTAGTAAAAGGCTCTGGCGGGGGGGGGGGGGAGGCAGTGGGTAAAGTTCCTGCAGTTCCCTGCGGTGGAAAAAGTCTTCAGCGGTGAGGAGCTGCTGGAGCCTTTCCCCGCTGCCTCCCCCTACCAGAGCCTTTCCCTGCCAGTGGAGCCTTTCAGCGTGGCAGGGATAGGCCCCAGCAGCAGGGAGGCAGTGGGACACTACACTGCTGAAAGTAGCAGCGTAGGCATGGGAGGCACTGCTTGGGTGCGCAGAGAGCCATGTAAAGTATATACCCTAAGGTTCTGGCATGTTTTTACTCACCTAAGCAATGTCTCGCTATGTACACTGCTATTCATACCCATGCTAGGGGACGTGCAGCGTACGTACTCTACATGCCACCTTAAGTGTAGACATAGCCACACACACAACATGCATAATATATACATACATGCATGCATACACACAGTGTCACACAATGCCTTTCAAGATGTTCATTCAGTCACACTTTGATGAGTTACCAAAAGAGTATGGCCAGGGTGCCTGACTCTTCCAGGCCAGCCTTCAGTGAAAGTCACTGACTTTCCCCACTGTGCTAAGCATCACACATCTCTAAACAGCAAGTATTGAGAGTCTTCCTCCATATATCTGAAAGCCTAATTACAAATGGTGTTCTATTCTTAGCTCTGTCCCCATATCTACTCTGGCGACACCATCAGAGGACCCAACCACATCAGCCACACCATCAAGGGCTCATTCACCTGCACATCCACTAATGTTATATATGCCATCATGTGCCAGCAATGCCCCTCTGCCATGTACATTGGCCAAACTGGACAGTCCTTCCACAAAAGAATAGATGGACACAAATCGGACATCAGGAATGGTAACATACATAAGCCAGTAGGTGAACACTTCAATCTCCCTGGTCATTCTATTACAGATTTAAAAGTCACTATCATTGAACAAAAAAACTTCAGAAACAGACTTAAAAGAGAAACAGCAGAACTAAAATTCATTTACAAATTTAACACCATTAATCTGGGCTTGAATAGGGACTGGGAGTGGCTGGCTCATTACAGAAGCAGCTTTTCCTCTACTGGAATTGACACCTCCTCATCTATTATTGGGAGTGGACTACATCCACCCTGATTGAATTGGCCCTGTCAGCACTGATTCTCCACTTGCGAAGTAACTCCCTGCTCTCCATGTGTCAGTAGATAATGCCTGCATCTGTAACTTTCACTCTATGCATCCGAAGAAGTGAGGTTTTTACCCACGAAAGCTTATGCCCAAATAAATCTGTTAGTCTTTAAGGTGCCACCAGACTCCTTGTTGTTTTTGTAGATACAGACTAACACGGCTACCCCCTGATACTATTCTTAGCTCTAAACTTTCTGTTCTTGTAGATGAAAGTCTCATTCACATGAACATTTTTTGGTTGTATTTAATCACATTAACTGTTTGGAAGAGGGCAATTTCACATTAACTGTTTGGAAGAGGGTAATTCCACTGATTTACACCAACAGCTGAAATTTCCGAGAAAAAATAAGCACTTTTTTCCTTTATAAGGAAAGCCTAGTGCTACTGATGAATCATCATAATTTTAAACTGCTAGCCATAGCCAGCAATTTATTAAAACCAGTGTGTGCATATACTCAACCCCTGACTGCTACAACAGGTCTGAAAACTACAGGGTGCAATTTAACATTAAAAACGAACACACACACACACACACACACACAAAAAAGAGACCCAATTAGCCTCTCTCTTCCCGGGGTGGTGAAGTGTGCGGGCCTGGGGGAGGAGATGAGACACGACACATGGACTCACAAATTTTTTTTAAAAGTGTAGCTATGTTTGAAAACAATGATTGTCTTCAATGGGAAAAGTTATCTAATCAATTTTAAAAAGTTAAAAGCCATTTGAAGAACCATTTTCCATGACTCGTCCTGACAATTTTTGTGGTTTACAGTCATATGAACCTTTTTTTTTCAAATGTATTTCTCTCCTCTATTGCTGTATGAGAGTGCCGCATAAAGGGGAAAACTGACTTGTAGAGGAAACAGTGCAAATTACTACATACAAAATAAACTGAAAAACTAAGGGTAAAACTGTCCTCAACTCTTGGCTATTGTTATCTCAGAAGTAACTTGAAACAGCAGCAGAAAAACAGAACTGTAATTTTCATTCGATGTTGTCCCTTTCAAATTCACACATTTATTTTGGCTTCAAAACACTACGAACTATTACAGTCATTCTGTACCTAATAATAATAATAATATGGAGATATACCTATCTCATAGAACTGGAAGGGACCCCGAAAGGTCATCGAGTCCAGCCCCCTGCCTTCACTAGCAGGACCAAGTACTGATTTTGCCCCAGATCCCTAAGTGGCCCCCTCAAGGATTGAACTCACAACCCTGGGTTTAGCAGGCCAATGCTCAAACCACTGAGCTATCCCTCCCCCTAGACATGAGCTCAACCTGATGCTCACTAGGAGCAATGTGTTCAACTTAACTTGAATCCAAAAGAGTAATCAAACACAATCAATATTAAATCTGTGGGATTATTTCCCTTTCAGAGACAGTTTCTGTCAATCGAGCCAATTGGCTTCTACCTTAGGGAGCCAGCTCAACATCTGCTGATTGAAATGTTGATATAGGTACGCACTAGCGCATTGCTTTGCTGCCAACAGCATTTTCTGGCACATGTGTACTACAAATGATGGTTAAATGTTATGTTACGTATAATCAGTAAACAGAGTATGTAAGAAAAGCTGTAAAACAGACAATTCTACAACGTATTCACTGACCTGCTCTTCACACAGCAAATGTCAGGTTAGCTCTTGCTGCAGCAGTCATTCAGAATACTTCTAGCTATTATACTTGAATGGTCCCCATTACCATGGTACCTGAGAACCTCCATCTTTTGTAGATTTATCCTCACAACAAACTTGTGAGGTAGAGAAGCACTAGTATCTCAACTTTACGCACAAGGAACTGAGGCACGGAGACACTAAGTGATGTGCCCAGGGTCACACAGGTAGGATGTGGTGGAGCAGAGATTTGAAACTGGGTCACCAGCATCCTAAATACTGGACCATACTTCTTCTCACAATCTTTCTAAATAACACCCACACCTCCTTTTAAATATTTACAAAATCATTTCTTGCAGTCTGAGACTTGAATTCAATCAAAAAGAATGCAAGTCATAGGAGGGGATTAAGGCTACACTAGAAATGCTGCAGCTGTGCCATTTTAGCGCTGTAATGTAGTCACTTACTACAGTGATGCAAGAACCCCTTCCATCGCTGTAGTAAATCCACCTCTCCAAAAGGCAGTAATTAGGCTGATGAAAGAATTTTTCCATCCACCTACTGCTGTCTACACTGGGGCTTAGGTCAGCTAATTATAAGAATATAAGAACAGCCATACTGGGTCACACCAAAGGTCCATCTAGCCCAGTATCAAGTCTTTCGATAGAGGCCAATGCCAGGTGCCCCAGCTGGAATGACAAGAACAGGTAATAAAGTGATCCATTCCCTGTCACCCATTCCCAGCTTCTGGCAAACAGAGGCTAGGGACACCATCCCTGCCCATACTGGCTAACAGCCATTGATGGACCTATCCTCCATGAACTTATCTAGTTCTTTTCTGAACCCTGTTACAGTGGAGTCACATCATAGGCACATTTAACTTAGGCAATTTTAACTATACGCGCTCGGCAAAAAACAAACAAAAAAAAGAGAAAAATAATTTAAATACTGTACCTGTAGTGCGGGCAATTCCGCCCGCCATTCCACTCAATGAGCGTTTGATTATACATGATTTTCGCCTTACGTGCTGACTTCAGAACCTAACCCCCACGTAAGATGCGACTCCCCTGTATAGTCTTGGCCTTCACAACAGCCTCTGGCAAGGAGTTCCACAGGTTGACTGTGCATTGTGTGAAGAAATACTTCCTTTTATTTGTTTTAAACTTGCTGCCTATTAATTTCATTTAGCGACCCCTAGTTCTTGTGTCATGAGGAGTAAATAACACTTCCTTATTTACTTTCTCTACACCAGTCATGATTTTATAGACCTCTATCATATCCCCTCATTACTCATCTCTTTTCCATGCTGAAAAGTCCCCATTTTATTAATCTCTCCTCACATGGAAGCTGGTCCATACCCCTAATCATTTTTGTTGCCCTTTTCTGAACCTTTTCTAATTCCAATATATCTTTTTTGAGATGGGGCGACCACATCTGCACCAAGTATTCAAGATGTGGGTTTACCATGGATTTATATAGAGGTGATATGATATATTCTGTCTTATTAGCAATGCCTTTCTTAATGATTCCCAACATTCTGTTCACTTTTTGACTGCTGCTGCACACTGAGTGGATGTTTTCAGAGAACTATCCACAATGAATCCAAGATCTCTTTCTTGTGTAGTAACAGCTAATTTAGACCCCATCATTTTATATGTATAGTTGGGATTATGTTTTCCAAAAATTGGCGTCACATTTATCAACATTTAATTTCATCTGCCATTTTGTTGCCCAGTCACCCAGTTTTGTGAGATCTTTTTGTAGCTCTTCACGGTCTGCTTGAGACTATCTTGTGTAGATTTGTATCAGATGCAAATTTTGCCACCTCGCTGTTTACCCATTTTTCCAGATCATTTATGAATATGTTAAATAGGACCGGGCCCAGTACAGACCCCTGGGGGACATCACTATTTACCTCTCTCCATTCTGAAAACGAACCATTTATTCCTACACTTTGTTTCCTATCTTTTAACCAGTTACCAATCCATGAGAGGACCTTCCCTCTTATCCCATGACATCTTACTTTGCTTAAGAGCATTTGGTGAGGGGCCTTGTCAAAGGCTTTCTGAAAATCTAAATACACTATATCCACTGGATCCCCATTGTCCACATGCTTGTTGACACCCTCCAAGAATTCTAGTAGATTGGTGAGGCATGATTTCCCTTTACAAAAACCATGTTGACTCTTCCCCCAACAAATTATGTTCATCTATGTATCTGACAATTCTGTTCTTTACTATAGTTTCAACCAGTTTGCCCGGTATTGAAGTCAGGCTTACCGGCCTGTAATTGCTGGGATCACCTCTGGAGCCCTTTTTAAAAATTGGCGTCACATTAGCTATCCTTCAGTCATTTGGTACAGAAGCGGATTTAAATGATAGGTTACAAACTACAATTAGTAGTTCTGCAATTTCACATTTTGAGTTCCTTCAGAACTCTTGGGTGAATACCATCTGGTCCTGGTGACTTATTACTGTTTAGTTTATCAATTTGTTCCAAAACCTCCTCTAATGACACCTCAATCTGCAACAGTTCCTCAGATTTGTCACCTAAAAAGAACGGCTCAGGTTTGGGAATTTCCCTCACATCCTCAGCCGTGAAGCTCAATGCAAAGAATTCATTTAGTTTCTCCGCAATGGCCTTATCGTCCTTGAGTGCTCTTTTAGCATCTCGATCGTCCAGTGGCCGCACTGGTTGTTTAGCAGGTATCCTGCTTCTGATATACTTAAAATTGTTTTTGCTATTACTTTTTGAGTCTTTGGCTAACTGTTGTTCAAATTCTTTTTTGGCCATCCTAATTATATTTTTACACTTCACTTGCCAGAGTTTATGCTCCTTTCTATTTTCCTCACTAGGATTTAACTTCTCCTTTTTAAAGGATGCCTTTTTCCCCTCTCACTGCATTGACAGAGTTAAATTACAAGCATTAAAAAAAGAGAATGGGACAAGCACTATCTCCAACTCATTTTCTTGCAAATATTCTCAATACTCGGTACCAGGGTCAAACCTTAACTGCTGAAGAAGAGGAGTTGGCTATGACACGGACATCCAGCAATCATCCCTCCAGAATGCCAACTATAATAAACTTCAGAGCTAAAGGTAAACCATTCAAGAAATATATGTTTGCTGATGATGTTTTAAAGAAAGTCACATCAGTGAATTGGTGGAAGTCACTTAAGCACTTGGATTCAGAGACAGTTGAAGTGATAATCTCACTTTTAACACCAGTAGCTTCTTCTGCCTATGTAGAAATAATATCTTCTTCCTTTGGACTAATTCATTCCAAATTGAGAAATTGTTTGGGACCTGAAAAAGCAGGAAAGCTTGTTTTCCCTTTCCAGATTATGAACAAATAGGAAAATGAAGGTGAAGACAACTGAGTTAGCTGCAGAAGCCAATATTTTAAGTTTCTCATGTTGACCTGGCTGACATAGTTGATTTAATATTTTTTTTTTTTACAAAATATTTCATTTAACTATTTTAGTTAAAAACAATTTTAACAAAAAACAAACCTGATTTTAAAAAACTTGAATATTTAACTAAATTGAAAAATTCGTATGCTTGTTTTGTTAAAATATTATATATTTGCCATTGGAAAAAAAAAGTCCAGAATATATAATGATGTTGTTTTAGTTAAATAAAACAATTTAAATGTCTATCTGGTGATGTTCTCCTCCTAATATAGCATGGCAAGAAAATCCTCCAAATATTAATGATTAACCTGTTGAATTGGAGATCGTTCACCTCCCAATGACTTCAGAAATATCTGCTTCAATTTCTTTTGGTAGATGAAATAACCAGTCATTCATTCATTTTCTGATATAGCTGTAAAACTAATCTGAAAAGTTTTCAAAATAAATCACTTTAAAAATGTATAGTGTGTACCTTCTAAAAATGAAACCTACATCTATCTCGGAGTTGTGAAGAATATGTATTAAGGTTATAACAACCAACAAGAATGCACTTTTATGTAGAAATCCATGATTAAATCGACTAGTGACGACTAGTGATTTAAATCAATTTGATTTAAATCAGATCCACCCTGCAACTACTTAAATATTGCAGATCAGGAATCCTAGGATCTAACCCAGCCTCGGAGAGGCACGTGCAAATGTTGTGTAGTGGCTATCGCTAAATAATCTAAGCACATATATTTAGCACATCAATTCAATCTGAAAGGCATTGCAGCTAGTAGCGAAGACTTGGATCTGCCATATAAGAGTCTTAGGTACTATTCCCAACTCTGCTTGAGGTGACTTGTGCAACCTCCCTGTTGCACAAGTCAAGGAACTGGCCCCGAAATGTATTATCCATTTTTTCCTACTGTGGAGTTATATGTTATACTATACTATACCAGTACAATAGTCCAACAGTTAAGCTGCACATTCCATTTTAAAACTGGATATTTAACCTGCTCACAATATTCAAAAATTGCCTACGGGACTCACTGCAAAACTGGAGAGGGTTGAGGGCATTTAAGACAGCTTTTAATTATTGACTATGAAACAAACTTTTTTAAATGCACAAATGTGAGAATGAACTTTTTTTAAAAAACATAAAACAGTTTAGCCTTAAAATTTCATACTCTTAAATACATAGTCCTCATACGGTCACAGAATTATAGAAATGTAGGGCTGAAAGAGACCTCAAGAGGTCATCTAGTCCGACCCCACCCTGAAGCAGGATTAAGTATACCTAGACCATCCCTGGTAGATTTTGTCTAACCTGTTCTTAAAAGCCTCCAATGATGAGAATTCAACAACCTCCCTAGACAATTCATGAGGAGTGTGAGCTTTTAAAAGTTTGAAAACTTTTGGTTTTGAAATAAAATGTGATAAATGAATTAGGAAAATCACAGGGAACTTAGCTGAATATGTAGTAACTGAATTTCATATGGTTTTTAAATCTAAGTTGTGCTGAGCCTGACCATTACTTAGAAGGAAGATCTCCACAGGAATAAGAAGTCTATGGAATGTGTGTACAGTACTCTTTGTGCACCTATTATTCACATACCTTAAAGCTGTGTTTCTCAAATATGGCCACCATGGCTAGCCACCAGGGTTTTTTCTTGCGGTCACAGCTTCCTGGGTGGTGACAGGGGCGGGTAGCAAAGCAGCAGCCCCTCCCCTGGGGCCGCAAGAAGGGATTGGGCCCTGCCCCTCTCTGGAGCCACAAACACCACAGGAACAGACAGCCGGTGTGAGTCCCCCACCTTCCTGGAGGTTGTGGGGCTCAGGCTTCCGGCTTCAACCCTGGGGTGGCGGGCAGCAGGCTCAGGCCACGCGGCAGCTGGCCCCGGCCATGGGCTTCAACCGTGTGGCTTCATGCTCCAGGCTGTGGCTGCGCAGCCAGGGGCTCCGTCCCCTGGCTGCTGGGCTTCAGGCTCACCACCCCATCATCCCTGGCCCCTGCTGCCACCCCCTGCCCCTCACCCATCCACCCCATTACCCCTGGCTCTCGCTGCCTCCCTACCTACATTCCCATCCAAGGCTTAATTTGTCTCCCAGCTGAGTAAGTCTGCTGTGAAAAGTAATATTTGTATGTTTGTAAATATCACTTTTCACTGCCCCCCCCCCAGCTAGTTAACAAGTCTGGTGCTGTGAAAAGTGATATTAACAAACATACAAATATCATTTTTCACAGAAGCAGACTTTCTAGCTAGCAAGTCTAAAAAAAAAATAGGCAACCAAGAAAGCAAAAGAAAACAACAATAAAGACAAGAACATGCAACCTTGTGTTTCTATTCTGGTTAGGTCCAGTAAAGAATAGAGACAACTGTTCGTTATTATTAAGTCAAAAAAAAAAATCCCAACCGTACATAAATAAATTATTATGATTTGGACACATATGTGCCTATTTATTTCTTTTTCCTAAAGTATTAAGTATTTTAGGAAAAATTGCCGTAGCGACCACCAGCAAGAGTTGATGGCCGTACTATGTGGCCACCAAAAAATTTGTTGCGAGAACCCCTGCCTTAAAGAGGCCTTTGCTACTACTACTACCCGAAAAAACAGATCCTGCTTCAGCTCCATGTATCGACCTCCTGATCTGGGATCCGAGACACCTGTTTCAATTTGCTACCGGAAAGGATTAATCACAAATAAAGATAATCATTCTTTTAGACACAATGAAGAGTAAAAATGCTTTGTACTTTTCTAGCATCTTTCATTCGAAGATCTCAAAATGCTTTATAACTGTAAGTTAACCCTCACAATAACCTTTTGAAAAAGTAATGATAATGTACCTTGACTTTACCCACCATTAAAATGAAGCAATTTTTGGGGTAGAACAGAGTAGCTGGGTAACAAAACAAATGGATATTACCCAACAGTTTAGGACAAGAAGCGAAGAGGAATACCGTATTCAATTAAAACTGGAAGATTAATTTTAGATAAACTAAAGGGGCCTAAGACCATGAAACAAAATTCAAGAGAGGGTCAGACAAATTCAGAGTAACCATGTTTAGGGCAAATTTCTAAAACCTCCTCTCTCTGAGAAAGAGGAGAAAAGCTTCATTTACAAGAAAAGTGACCTTTACCAGGGAAAGGAGAAATGAAGATGACTATAGACCACTAGGGACCTCGCCATCCAGATATAATTTACCTGGAAAGTACACTTAAATACTATGACTATGGGTGCTATAGAAAACCCTAAAGAGATAAAATGTTTAATTTCCTCACTGCTCTGCATTTAAATACTCAGCTTTAATATTGCATAAATTTAACTGTTTGTATTGAATTATATATTACTACTTATATTTTTAGACATTTTCCGTATTGGGTAGTTCTATAAATCAGTACATGGATTTCTATATCAAGACACATGGAATATCCTCTCCAGCCTATGCCAAGAGCAAACAAACTACTAATTAGGAACAATTTTTGAGTGTGGAAATATGTATTGAATATGAATGGATACAGGATCTTCCTAAGGAATTTATTATTTTCTCTGGAACCTTAGGCCTGTGAATTTTTCACACCCAAGTGATTTACTTAAGCCAACCTAACCCTTGGTGCAATGGAAGAACTCTTCTGTTGACCTAACTACATCCACTCAGGGAGATGGATTAACTACAGCAATAGGAAAATCCCTTTTGTTGCTGTAGGCAGCATCTACATTACAGAACTACAACTGTAGTGCAATACCTGTGCCGCTGTGGCTCCTTGCAAGGTTTCGTGGCTTTTAATAATAGGTTTTCTATACTGTTTTTCATCCACAGCTCTCAAAGCACTGTTCAAAGGAGGTGAGTGTTATTATCCACATTTTACCAATGGGGAAACTGAGGCACGGAGCAGTGAAGTGACTTGCCTAAGGGTTATCCAGCCATTCAGGGGCAGAGTCAAGAACAGAAGCCAGGTCTCCCAAGTCCCAGTCCAGTGATCTATCATTAGGTCACATTGCTTATCTGTGTCACATGATTGAGCTTTAGAAAATAAGCTGCTGCACTATAATTTTGAGTAACTTTCCTTGTATCTTACAACAGTACTTGGTATTCAGGTAGAAGAGTAGAAAATAAGAATCCTTTCTACATTCTGCAGACTTGAGAGAGGAAAAAAAACCCTACAGATACTGCTAGAATTTCTGCACAGACTTTTATTGATTTGGCTATTAACTTACAACACGCTATATTCACCAAGTAATATCTATATACAGTACATACTGAAGATGAATCTGTATTGCCTGTTTTGCATAGGGCAGCAAGTTACAATGGGTAGTGATGATGGAGCCAATCCCACAAATCCTCTATACACAAAACACTCCTAGGAACAAGAGAATCAGAAATACCATTCCGGGTAGTGGATAAATATGGAATAACCTACCCATTTGGGAAGTTTCTTCCCAACCCCAAGCAGTTAATAGTTGGCTTATACCCTGAAGCAGGAGGATTCATGTGCCTTATAAATAAATGTTTCATAATCCTATTTCTCTTATCAATGATACTTTTGACAATTAATTGCACCAGTTAATTATGCACCAAAATATTATATTTATTCACTGAGGCCAATGGGCAAGGATTCAACTGTTTGTTTTACTATTTATTTATTTAACCATGCCTGAATTATAGTTATTTTACCTTAAATCTGCAGAGCCTATAACATTTTTTCCCAAGAGCTTGTTTAATTAATGTACCCAGAAAAACAGAAAAGCCATATTTTCAAAGCAATAAGTCCATGTTACCCTAGGCACAGGAACATTTTAAAAGCAATTTGATTATCAGGTTCCATTTTAAAGAATTAAGCACATACTTTAAAAGAGGACACAACAAATGTGAGACACTGAGAAAAACTCCTTCATGCTACAATACTCTGTCTACACAAGATTGGAATATTACAAACATATATGGGATAACAGAGGCAATGATTTACACACACAAAATCTAGTCCACAGCATCTAACTTCCTACACAATAACAAATGTGATTTCTGTGAAAATAAAAGCAAACACTGACCCCCCCCCCCCATTCTTTCTGAAATGCACTGTGAATCTGACAAAGCAAGCTGAACTGCAAATTAACTTGCAGTTAATTAAGTCCAGCAAAAGAGGGTTGGGGGAGAAGGAAATAAATGACAGAGCTGAAAAGAGATGTAGGGTGCTAAACTGTAGTAGCGAAAGATACAAAAGGAGAACTGTTTCAGCATTTCCACATGCTTGCATCCAGATAGAAACATGGTCCCCAGTCAAATACCTTCCTACAGGGTCTAATTTTCTGGTGTGAACTTTCCTCTAGGGTCCAAGTACAATCTTTCCCCCACTTCGCCTTTGTAAAAGGGACACACCATCCAGCCTAAGCCTATAAAAACCAAGTGTGTGTTTCTGCCTGTCCCTTGTAAACGCGGATCTCGGGGGAAAGAGTGAAAGGGGGCAAAGTTGGAAGCCTCGCTGCAAGGATCACAGGCCCATCTGCTCCTCACTCTCTCCGAGTAACACACCTGCCCCCGCTCCCCACCTGAAAGCGCCTGCTCACAGCAACCAAAAATCACAGGACTTCGCAGACAAACCGAAACTACGGCAAGCGCCAGAGCAATGCAGGGAGATGCCAGGGTTCCCGCCCCGAGCAGGCTCCCCGCACCCCAATTGGGAGAGCAGCAGCAGCAGCAATGGGAGCCTGGCGGGGGTGTCCGGACAGGAAGCAGAGCCCTGCCTGCAGCCGCGTGAGCCTAGGCAGGGAGCAGCCCGGGGCAGAGGGCCGCGGCAGGGGCTTACCTGGGAGCAGAAGTAGGAGCCCTGGATGCCCAGCTTGATGCAGGTTGGGCACTGCAGCTTGGCCTCGTGGCTGCACCCAGCCGTTTCACACACCCGGGTCTCCACGGCCGCCATGCTGCTGCCACAGAAGCGACTCGGCAACCGGGAGGGAGGAGCCGGCGGGGCCCTCTGACTGAAACGGGGGCGGAGCCCCAGCCGCGCCAGAGCCGGCACCGCCCCTCGCCTCTCACGTAGGGCCGGGCTGCGGCGACGGGCCCGTGTCGCGCGCGGGCAGACGGCTCCGGCTCCGGCTCCGGGCGTGTCTGGCGCCCGGCCTCGCCCTGTCAGAGCAGCGCAGCGTGCTCAGCTCGTCTGGCCGGCTGCGCTGGGGGCCTGCGCAGCGCCTCCCGCTCGCCCCGAAGGCCCTCAGCCCTGCCTGTGCACACCGCTTCCTGCGCCTCTGAGCGGCCAGGCTGGGTCAGCCCGGCAGCGCCGAGCCCCACCCGATCCGCAGGGCTCGCCGCGCCAGGGGATGGTGGGGGCCGCGCGGAGGGTGACAATAACTTTGAGCCCCGACCGATAGTCAGGTTTCCTGGTGTCGAGCTGCTTCTGGGTCCTGTTCTTCCTCCTGCCTAACAGGGAACCGGGGCGCTGGAACCATTTGTATAGCGGGGGTGCTGAGAACCATTGACCCAAACTGTAAACCCTGCATATCATGGAAACGGTTTCAAGCTAGTTCCAGCACCTCCATCCGTGGGGCCCGTTTTGTTTAATATCATTGTTAATGATCTGGAGGATGGTGTGGACTGCACTCTCAGCAAGTTTGCAGATGACACTAAACTGGGAGGCGTGGTAGATACACTGGAGGGTAGGGATCGGATACAGAGGGACCTAGGCAAATTAGAGGATTGGGCCAAAAAAACCTGATGAGGTTCAACAAGGACAAGTGCAGAGTCCTGCACTTAGGACGGAAGACTCCCAGGCACTGCTACAGACTAGGGACCGAATGGCTAGGTAGCAGTTCTGCAGATCAGGAGCTAGGGGGGGTCACAGTGGACGAGAAGCTGGATATGAGTCAACAGTGTGCTCTTGTTGCCAAGAAGGCTAACGGCATTTTGGGCTGCATAAGTGGGGGCATTGCCAGCAGATTGAGGAATGTGGTTGTTCCCCTTTATTCGACATTGGTCAGGCCTCATCTGGAGTACTGTGTCCAGTTTTGGGTCCCACACTACAAGAAGGATGTGGAAAAATTGGAAAGAGTCCAGCGGAGGGGTAACAAAAATGATTAAGGGGCTGGAGCACATGACTTATGAGGAGAGGCTGAGGGAACTGGGATGGTTTAGTCTCCAGAAGAGAAGAATGAGGGGGTATTTGATAGCTGCTTTCAACTACCTGAAGGGGGGTTCCAAAGAGGATGGAGCTCGGCTGTGCTCAGTGGTGGCAGATGATAGAACAAGGAGCAATGGTCTCAACTTGCAGTGGGGGAGGTTTAGGTTGGATATTAGGAAACACTATTTCACTAGGAGGGTGGTGAAGCACTGGAATGGGTTACCTAGGAAGGTGGTGGAATCTCCTTCCTTGGAGGTTTTTAAGGCCCGGCTTCACAAAGCCCTGGCTGGGATGATTTAGTTGGGAATTGGTCCTGCTTTGAGCAGGGGGTTGGACTAGATGACCTCCTAAAGTCCCTTCCAACCCTGATATTCTATGATTCTATGATCCCCTGTTCTCCGAGTCACCCCAGGTCTGGGTGCATCCCCATGGCCTCCCACTCCTATAAAGGGCAGATGGGAAATATGTTCATATCCTCTTATCTTGGGCCATGCAGTGTGGGCTCTATGAAAAGATGTTCCAGGGTTCCCTAGCCTTGTTGGAATTGGCCTCGTTGAAGCATGGCCAATGGGCATCAGCTAGCTTGCACACAGTACAGGGAGGCAAAAGTGCAGCTAGGACACTGGAGGAAACTCCTGTGAAAAGTTAAATAATCATAGTTGGCACTTCATACAGCCTTTTGCATCCAAGGATCCCAAAGCCCTTTCCATAAGTTGTACAAAGTGTAATTATTTAATTTTACATGAGAGAGAAACTAAGACATGGGGGGCCTTGTCTTCACCATGAAGAAAGTATTATTTGCCATGTGAGCTCAATGTCCATGTGCAGCAGAGAGACTATACTTTTATAAGGTTTCATTTGAAAGATCCACTCTTTGTAAACTGCATGCTATTCAATATGACTACTCAGATAGTAAAACATGACACATGGCTGGTGGGACAAAGGCATTTACACAGCAATTAAACATCCATAGCTGGCCTGGGTGCTCCAAACCCCCTGAAAAGTGGGTCAGCATTGCCATCTAGATGCTGACCACCCCTGCAGGCCACCAGTTTGTAGCCAGCCAGTTTGGCATAGACTTTTAGGGCTATTGTCTTGCAGGTATGTGATGCCATTCATAAGACACTGTTGCACTGGGTTATAAAGCAGGGTAATGTTCAGGAGACTGACAGCTTTCCATGCAGGGGGTTCCCAAACTGAATTTATACACAGAAAAGAGGATTTCTCCCCCATGCTCCTAGGGCTGACTGATCACCATAACTGGTTTACAAACATAAATGCATAGTGGACTGGAAAGAGCAATGCTGTGATAGGATCTTTTGGAACTCAGCTCTGTTTACCATAATGAATAAAGGACAGTTTGCCTCCAGGATCACTTTGGACATTAATGGTGTCGAGATTACTCTGCTTATCCTGGGAGAACTGGCTTATCCTCTGCTTCACTGTGTAATGAAGCCATCCAAAGGCTACTTGGACAGTTTAACTATTGCCTCAGAATGGCAGTGGAGTGTGTATTTGGCCATCTGAAAGGAAGGGGACACTGCTTGTAAAATAGGTTGGAAGCTGCTGGGAAAAAAAATCTTGCCTGAATGTGACATATTAGCAGAGGCATTGGAACAGGGAGCCAGGGGCTATGCCCCCCCTTTTTTTACCAACCATAAGGGTGAGCGACGGTGGGGGGTAGAGAGAAGTGAGCAGGGGCAGGGTCGGGGGGGGGGGGGGGGGAAGGGGCAGGGGGGGGGGGGGGGCGGGGGGCGCGCGGAGGGGCCCCCCCCCCCCCCCCCCCCCACACACACACACACACACACACACTTTTAGGGACCTTCTGTCACTCCTGCATACTAGGGTACAATCCAGACTAAAGAGCAGCTGTGTCACCCCTGCCCTGCAGCCTTGGGTGCCTTACAATGCCTTGCTGAAGCGGCTTCCACCTGAGCTGCTCACAAACAGCCTTCCAGCATGCTAGCCATGAGTCTGTGCAACTGCAGCCTGGTAGCCTCACTCGGATTACACTCTGGTCCTCATCAGCCTTGATTATACTGCAGGGTGACCCCCAGTAATATATGTCCTGTACTACTCAGCCCTCTCCTGAACAATAAAAGTTATATTCAGTCTATTTCTTTAAAAGAATAATATGACATCTGATTATTTCAAAAAGAGTTATTCAGATACTAAACACATTGGATTAGATAAAACCGTAAACAAGTTTATTAACTACAAATTTTTTAAGTGAGTACAAGTAATGTAGCATAAGTCAGAAATGGTTACAAGAAAAATAAAAGATAAAACGCTTCTGGTGCCTAACTTAAACTATCAGGGGGTAGCTGTGTTAGTCTGGATCTGTAAAAAGCAACAGAGAGTCCTGTGGCACCTTTAAGACTAAGATGTATTGGAGCATAAGCTTTCGTGGGTGAACGCCCACTTCGTCGGATGCATCATAAGCTTATGCATCATAAGCTTTCGTGGGGCCCAGGGCAGAAAGCCAAAGCCCCACTGCATGGGGTTGAAGCGCAGGGCCCGATGCCCTGCCACACGGTGCTGAAGCTGAAGCCTGAGCAACTTAGCTTTGTGGGGCCCCCTGTGGCATGAGCCCAGGCAATTGCCCTGCTTGCTACTCCCTAATGCTAGCCCTGGTTTTGAAAAATAGTTGTTGTAGCACAGATGGACCATGACATTTTTATAGCATGTTGCGGGGGCCTTAGAAAGAAAAAGTTTGAGAACCCTGGTGTAGATGCTTACTACAGCTATAGAAGAGTTTCTGTCACTCTGGTATACCCACCCTCTTGAGGGGTGGTAGCTAGGTTGATGGAAGACTGTTAGCCTAGCTGCATCTGCAGTGTGGGTTAGGTCAGCCTAACTACATCACACAGGGCATAAAATTTCTCACAGCCTTGAGCATTGTAGCTGGGTCAACCTAAGTTTTAGATGTAGTCCATGCCTTCAATTCTGCTTTATCTCCCCTGGCGACATGGTGAAAAAGCAAAGAAAAACATAGGATTCTGCACGGATTGTTTGAAGCATTTATGGTTCACAGTTTCTCTATGTAAGTCTGTGTAAAGCCATTACGAGCTTTGCTATACTTAAAGTAAATTTCTTGTCTTGTAGAAGTACATGTTACAGGTCATTTATACCTCAGCAAAAAGCTGTAGTATTGGTACCTGTATGGGCATGTAATGCTCATGCCTACCTCGTGTAAACTGAAAATACTTACTACACTTTTCCTGTAAACATTGTCTCAAACAGTTGAATTTTGCACAATTGAATGTTTTCATTATTCAGATATGCTGTGGGAGGGGAGGTGGGGTAGATGTTCTAACTGCACCATACTGCCAGACACCATTTTTAGCTGACAAATGAAATTGGGGTTTCATCAGGCAGGACAGATGTGGGGAGGGGAAAAGAAAATAGATAGATGGGTGTGGTGGTATGTGTAGTGGTGTGGGCTTGAAAACAGCCACTGGCTGGGCCTTTAGCATGACACAGAAGCAGTTTGCCCAGCCATAGCCACCATTTGAAAACCTATATAGGGGAGGGGGCAAATAGACAATGGAGGTCAAGGTAGGGAGATGGGAGCTGGAGATTCCAAAAGGCTCCCAGCTCGCATCTGCCAAAAATGGCAGAGGCCATAGGATACCCAGAACAGAAGCTAGCATGGCAGTATAGCATAATAGTAAAGATAGATACTTACATGTTGAGGTTCTTTCAATAGGATCTGCCTCCTCAGTCCTGGCCTGGTTTCTGGCTAGGAATTGGACTCTTCTACACAGGCGCCGTCAGGTCCTGAGTCTCAAAGTGATCCTGGCTTTCCCAGGACAGTTAGTTTGCTGACCTCCTTGTGTTCCTCCTCTGATGGCTCTTGCTGGTTGTTTTTTGGGATGGGGGGAGGGGAAGCAGGGTCAGCCTCCTGGGGTTCACTAGTAGTACAATTGCTCAAAATCCTGTCCAGGTCCTCAAAAAAAGGGGGACAGGTTACAGTCCACTGCCAAACTGTTTTTGCTTGTAATCCTTGGTTTAAAAGTAAGTCCTCCAGAACTGTTTGCTCTTTATCTGGCACTGGTCAGAGTCCTGACTGAGGCCCCTCGCAGACATCTGATTAGCAATGCCCACAAAAAGATCTTTAGTCCAGTGGCTGACCCCAACAGCTTGCTGCACCTGCACATCTTCCCAGATGGCGAGGAGGCCTAGGATCTCAACATGGCTCCAAGCAGCTGCGCTATATATGTTGTAAGGCTGCTGGAGTAATATAGCAATGCTGATATATTCCAAGCCAGGAACAAATGGGTAAATTTTAGCCTCATGCCATTTTTTAAACAGTCAGGGGATATCTGGTCAACTTGACCCCAGTGCAGTGGAGGGCACAGGTAAACAGATAGGTCAGTAATGGACACCTACCAAGCAGTGTGGGATAGCAGATGGAGGACTGCTAAAGTAGTGTGCAGCAGCATTGAATGCACACTAACAATAGACCAAATTAACTCCATTTGCATCAAACTTAGTAAACTTGGAAAGAGGATTCCCAAGTTCACAATAGAGGTGAAATTAGTGCACTGTAATGAACTGTGTCAGGTGTATGCAGGCATTTTCACACTGAACTAAACTCCCCAGGTATCCAGGCCCACAGGGAATTATCCAGATGACTTGCCAGCAGAGGAAGGCAGGGACACAGGGGTTGTTTTTTGGCTCATAACTTGCAGATACTCTACATGGAGGAACCCTCAATGGGAGGAAAATGGCACATTACCAACACCATTACCAACTCTTCCTCCGCCTCCTTGTGTGGGGCCTCTGGCCAAACAGGTATCTTGACCCTGGAGGCTTCTACCCAGGTCCTGGACTTGACTTGGTAGGAATGCAGCCTGTGTGTCCCTGCTGAAGAAAGACAGGTAGGGGAAACCATCTGGTGTGAGAAGTGTCTGTTGGGGGAGTCCCCCAGGAAGCAGGTAAGAGCTTTAGGAGGAGGTTGCTTGTCTGCATAGTTTCTGGAAGCCATGAACTTTGATGGGCTGCACATAGAGATGTCCAGAATGAATGCTAGCTAGCTGGAAAAAACTACAGCAGAACCAAAGGAGGCATGAGAACCAGCTGCTCTGCAGGGAGACGACTGGCTGCTGGTCACCTTGGGTAGTAGACCGTGCTTGACCCCACACCCAGGTCAAGAACTGGTACACTGTACTGACAACAGAAGGACAGGAGCAGACCCCAATGGCTGAGGAAGAGGAGTCACTTGCCCCCAAGGCTGGGAGGCTCACAGCCACCACATCCAAGAGGAGGAAAGGTAGGTGGTCAGAGACTCCCATCTGAGGGGGGCAGAGGCATCCATCTGTTTACCTGACATGTCCCAGGAGAAGTGCTGCCTGCCTGGAACCCACATCTGAGATGTCACAGAAAGGTTGTCAAGACTCATCCATCCCTCTGACTGCTACCTCATGCTGCTCATCCACATGGGCACCAGTGATATTGCCAGGGATAATCCTGAGCAGATCAGCAGTGATTACATGGTCCTGGGAGTGAGGGTGAAGGAGTCAGGGACACAAGTGGTGTTCTTGTCCATCCTGTCAGTTGAGGGTAAGGGCCCAGGCATGGACATGCGCATCCTGGAGATGAATGTATGCCTGTGCAGATTGTGTCAATGGGAAGACTTTGGCTTCCTTGACCATGGGATTCTGTTCTGGGAAGGAGGACTACTGGGAAGAGATGGGTCCACCTGACCAAGGAGGGGAAGAGCATCTTCACACACTGACTCGCCAACCTAGGAAAGAGCTTTAAACTAGGCTCAAAGAGGGCAGGCAGCAAAAGCCTATGCATAGGAATAACAAACAAACAAATAAATTAAAAGGTGACTAAGTGCTAGATGTTAGGGGAAAATGGAAAATTACAATAAGCTCACAGGAGCAACAAGAGGAAAAGCAGTGGGAGAATCTGCTCAACATCTGATGTCTATAAACAAATGCAAGAAGTATTAGCACATAAGTTAAGTTATTACTTAATTGGCATCACAGAGACTTGGTGGGATAAATCTTATTACTGTAATATTGGTATAGAGGACCATAGCATGGGAGGTGGGTAGAAGAGGCTTGAGGAGGCTAGGCCTCCCCAAACAGGGCAAGAAATGCTGGATGCAGCACACCTCCAAAGTATGGTGACCAGATGTTATGTGGAAAATGTCGGGACTGCCACGGAGGGGGCGCCCTTTTAATTGTTACACTCACCTGTCCAGGTCTTCGGCGGCAATTTGGCAGAGGGTCCTTCAATCGCTGACGGTCTTCAGCGGTGGGTAATAAACCTTGCACCAAAGGCAGAAGCATCCACCACCGAAATGCCACAGAAGACCGTCAGCGACTGAAGGTCCTCCGCCGAATTGCCACCAAAGACCTGGACAGGTGAGTTAAAAAAAAAAACCACACACACAAATGGCGTCCTGACCGTACTTCAGTTGGGATGCGGGACAAACTCCTCAAAATCGGGACTGTCCCGATTTTATCAGGATGTCTGGTCACCCTACTCCAAAGCCCCACCACTTTTGGAGCACCAGCGCTGCAAGCCCACACCAGCGCCCCATTTGCACTCCGTTCTGAGGCCCCGCTCTCACTAGGCCTCCTCCCCTCCCCCCAAGGCCCTTCCCTTGCTCCACCTCTTCATGCCCCTCCTCCACCTCTTTCCCCCAAAGCCATCCCTCACCTGCTGCTCAGAGGAGGAGAGGGGGCAGAGAGGTAGGGTTGCCAACTTTTTAACTGCACAAAACTGAACACCCCGTGGCCCCCACGCCTAGGACCCGGACCTGCTGGTCACTTATGGGGCACAGCGCGATGCCAGAACAGTTAGGAACTAGCCTGCCTTAGCCCAGCAGCACTGCCAACTGGACTTTTAACGGCATGGTCAGTGGTGTTGACTGGAGCCGCCAGGGTCCCTTTTCGACTGGGTGTTCTGGTCGAAAACCAGGGCATCTGGTCACCTTATGGAGAGGAACGGGCGGAGGGGCCTCAGGGGAGGGGAGAGAGGAATGAGCAGCGGATGAGTGAGGGCCTCTGGGGGAAGAGGCACAGCTGGGGTGGGGTACAGGGCCACAGTCTGGGGCCCCCCCACTTCTAGGGAGCTTCTGGCGCTCGCACCCAGCCTCCCCAGACGCAAGAATCACATGCCACCTATGGACCATAGCTTGTTCAGGAAGGACAGGTGTGGGGGGAAAGGGGGTGTTGCATGGCTAAAGAGCAGAGTAAAAGATGGTAAATGGCAAAAATGCCTTTAATAATAGAAAGTCAAATCCTACTGAGGAAAATAGAAAGGAACATAAACTGACAAGTCAAGTACTTTTTTAGCCTGCCTAATTATATTTGAAGAGCAGCAAGCAAAAGACAAAAAATGGAATAAAATAAAATTAAGTACATCAGAAGCAGGAATCCTTCCAAACAATCAGTAGGGTCACTGAACGATCAGTATGCTAAAGGAGCACTCAAGGAAGACAAGGCCATTGCAGAAAAGCTAAATTAATTTTTTGCATCTATCTTCACTGCAGGGGATGTGAGAGAGATTCCTACACCTGAGCCATTCTTTTTAGGTGACAAATCTGAGAAATTGTCCCAGATGGAGGTTTTAATGAAGGAGGTTTGGGAAAAAATTGATATATTAAATAGTATACCCAAGAGTTCTAAAGAAACTCAAATTCAAAAATGCAGAATCACTAACTGCGGTATGTAACCTATTGCTTAAATCAGCCTCTGTACCAGATGACTGGCGGATAGCTAACATGACACTGATTTTTAGTAAAGGCTACAGAGGCAATCCTGGAAATTAGAGTCTAGTAAGCCTGAAGTCAATACTAGGCAAATTGTCTGAAACTATAGTAAAGAATAGAATTGTTAGAAACAGATGGATATAATATGTTACGTAAAAGCCACCATGGCTTTTGTAAAGGGAAATCATGCTTCACCAGTCTATTAGAAGTCTTTGAGGGTGTTGACAAACGTGGACAAGGTTGATCCAGTGGATACAGTGTACTGGAACTTTCAGAAAGCCTTTGACAAGGTCCCTCACCAAAGGCTCTTAAGCAAAGTAGGCAATCATAGGATAAGAGGGAAGGTCCTTTTATGGATCAGTAACTGGTAAAAAAATAGGAAACAAAAGGATAAATATAAAATGGTCATTTTTCACACTAGAGCGGTAAGTAGCAGAGTCCCCCAAGGATCTGTACTGGGGCCTGTGCTGTTTAATATATTAGTAAGTGATCAGGAAAAGGGGATAAAGAGTGAGGTTGCAAAGTTTGCAGATGATACTAAATTACTCAAGATAGCAAACTGCAAAGAGTTACAAAGGGATCTGACAAAACTGACTGGGCAACACAATGGCAGATGAAATTCAATATTGATAGGTGCAAAATAACGCACATTAGAAAAGATAATCCACAGCTATCCATACAAAAAGATTGGTTCTAAATTAGCTGCTACCGCTCAAGAACGATCTTTGAGTCATTGTGCATGGTTCTCCGAAAATATATGCTCAATGCGCACTGGCAGTCAAAAAAAAGCTAACAATGTTAGGAACCATTAAGAAAGGGATGTATCAGTGATTCTCAAACTGAGGGTTGGGACCCCAAAGTGGGTTGCAAACCCATTTTAATGGGGTCACCAGGGCCAGCATTAGACTTGCTGGTACACAGGGCTGAAGCTGACGCCCAAACTCCTCCTGCAGCCCCCTCCGCCCAAAGCTCGGTCTCCACCCTCCTCTTGGGGTCACGTAGTAACTTTGTTGTCAGAAGGGGGTTGCAGTGCAATGAAGTTTGAGAACCCCTGGGATAGAGAATAAGGCAGAAAATATCATGTCACTGTAAACCCATGGGACTCCCACACCTGGAATACCCTGTGCAGTTCTGGTCACCCCATCTCAAAAAAGGTATTAGAATTAGAAGAGAGAGAGAGAAGGGCAACAAAGATGATTGCGTTATGGAACAACTTCCATATGAGGAGAGATTAAAAAGAATGGAACTGTTCAGCTTAGAAAAGAGATGACTAAGGGAGCTTTCACCATCTCTTGGTGTGGTCTTTTGAGGGGTCTCAGTTTCTCTTGACTGACCATCCTGAGTTTGGTCTCAGGTCTCAGTTCCTGGACCCTCAACTCCAATTAAGTCTATCAGCTGGTACATTTTTGGGCTTGCAGTCTCCTGGCCGTTTTCTTGGAGGCAGCCTGTTGCAGGGCTGTTACTCCTTTGATATCTCAGGCCTTTTTGCCTCCCTCTCCATCTCTGTACTCTCATCTTTATAGCAGGTCTTGTTTTCTCTGTTGGTTGCAGCTGTGGGTGAACTGATTGGCAGTTCTGGCAGCTGTGGGGAGTGTGATCAAGCTGCTTGCTTGTAAATGGAAGACACACTGACTGAATCCACCCCTGTATTCACACCCTACACTCTACTGTAATAGTCTTTGTACAAAATATGCCTTGAAAAGTATCACTTGAAAACTAATAACTCCCTGGTCAATAATATCATAGTGAAATGTATGTAACACCACTATATGTACAGTTATGAACATAAGCTGAAATAATGACTTGAATGGGTTTACCAGACAAGTCTTTGGAGGGGGTCAACCTGTTCCCCAAAGACAAAGGACAAGCTGATGCCTCTAGCCAGGTGTCAAAGTTGATTGTCAATCACATATCAAGTGGCTATTCTTTGCCAGAGAAGGGGGGCTGGAACAGATTAATCTGCATTTTAACAAATAACATGGATCCTCTTTCACCAGGAGACTCCTTGTCTCCATTCTCACAACTGGAAGGAACTTTATCTAGGGGTAAAGTTAGGAAAATGCCTTTCAAAGGGTGACTGAACTATAAAAGTGAGGGAGAGAGCCTGGAGTGTTTTTGCCTGTCTCTCTCTCTCTCCCCCTTTCACTTAAGACGACAAAGAAACCAGCCCTTGGACTTTGGGAGAGATCCTGACCTGAAATTTGGTCAGCAATACAGCTGGAAACCTGTGATAAGGGATTTTTACTTTGAACCAAGTCTAGTTTGGTAAATCTTAACTACTAGGAAGCATTTTATCTTTATTTCTCTTGAAACCATTTTGACTTAAATACATTGTACTTACTTAAAACCGCTCTGTAGTTAAATAAACTTGTTTTATTCTTTAATCAAAAAGAATCCAGTATTGTGTTTAAACTGAATTGTTTGGTAATGTCAATTAAAGTAGCAAGCGGTCATACATTGACCCCAACAGACCTGTAATATCTGAACTGTCCAAGAGAGGACTGGACAGTGCAGAACACATCTGTGGGAAATTCGAGAATGGGAGTGTGTTGGGAGTGTTACACTATAAGTGGTAACCAAGGCTGGTGGAATCCAGAATGTGACTGGAGTGTGGCTGGCAGACTGCAGCTATACACAGATGCTCAGGGTGTGGTGTGATTTACTCCTTCACATAACACAAGAACCAGGGTCACTCAATGAAATTAATAGGCAACAGGTTTAAAAAACATACATAAGGAAGTGCCTCTTCACAAAACAGCGTCAACCTGTGGAACTCATTGCCAGGGGGTGTTGTGAAGGCCAAAAGTATAACTGCATTAAAAAAAGAATTAGATAAGTTCATCCAGGATGGGTCCATAAATGGCTATCAGCCAAGGTAGTTGGGGCACAACATCATGCCCTGGTGTGACGTTATTGACATGAACTGTGACCGTGTAGATCACTGTTGCAACCAAGGTCCTATAGTGGCACCAAATTGTGTACAAAGGAGATCAAGTAAGGTATCTATGGAAAGGTTGTAATTTGCTGGTTATGATTATGCTGTCTGTATGTGTGTATCATTTTTGTATTTGAAGTTATGAATATTGGCTATGTACTTGTATCTCAATGTGTTTGATTCTAAGTAACATCAGTAAAGCATTTAGTCAGCTTCTTGAGAAAGGACTATTCTGAGTAAGTGCCCAATCAAGAAACACTTAAGTGAGAATGGACCTTGGGAGACTCCAATCCACATCTGCGGAGCCTTCCTGGGAACAGTCAAGGTAGCACGTGAGCAATGGCTGCCGCCTGCAAACTGAGTCATGCATGGACATGTGACTTGCCCATGTGACTCCAAACTCCATCTTGTTGCTGTGATTTTCCACAGTAAGAACAAAGGGGTCCTTCCACATGGCAGAGGATATAAAAGGCCCTGGAAAACCCTCCATTTTGTCTTCAGTCCTGCTTCTGACCTTTGGAGGAACCTTGCTTGAAACTGAAGCTCTGAACAAAGGACTGAATGACCCATCCAGCCTGGGATGTTTGTAGTCCAGAGACTTGACTGGTTTAAATCAGCAGTAATCCCATCAAGCATGAACTAAGAACTTTGCAATTGTTGTATGTATTTAATTCCATTTAACCAATTTTAACTCACATTTATATTTCTTTTTATGAATAAACATTTAGATTCTAAAGGATTGGCAACAACATGATTTGTGGGTAAGATCTGACTTGTACATTGACCTGGGTCTGAGGCTTGATCCTTTGGGATTGTAGCGGGCCTGGCACCGCAGCGCCCCTTTGTGGCAAGGGCCAGAAGGGTGCTGGGGCCTCACCTCTCTCTAGTCTCAGTGTTTGCCTCTCTACGGGCCATCTGTTACTGTGACTCAGTCGTACACTCTTCTCTCCCCCGGTAGGCACAGTAGCGCAACCTGGCAGGCGGAGTCTATATAACCCCTCTTATGGGTGGGATGGCACAACCTAGCAGCCAAAGTCCATATAATCCCCTTTGCAGGCAGGGTAGCATGGCCTAGCAGCCAGAGTCCATATAATCCCTCACAGTTCAGGGTGTGGGGGTAGGGGAACTCAGGCCCACGCTCTCCACCGAGCCCCAACCCAGGGCCCTGGTAGCAGCAAGCGCTACTTGCCGCTCACTCGGCAGGGATCCACCCACAACACGCCAAGCAGTAATACAGCTTTAACACCATTTATCTCTACTTTTCCCCTGGGTCACTTCCTACCGGGAACGGCAGTGCTTCTGCGGAAAAGGGTCCTCCGATCTGTTCCTCCCCTGGGTCATCCTCCATCAGTGCCTCGGCAGGGCTGACTCCCGGATCCTGGCTCACAGGCCCCGGCCCCGGCCCCGGCCCCGGCCCCCGCCCCCTCTCCTTCTCCTTCTCCTTCTTCTCCTCCTCCTCCTCCGCCGCCGCCGCTGCTGCTGCTGCTGCTGCATGCATCCTTCCCCTCCAGCAGCCAGCCCAGACTGAGCTGATCTACGAGCTTTTATATCTGAGCTCCAGTTGGAGCATGCCCAGCAGAACTTCCGGGGCGGGGCTTCCTCTGCCAGGAAGAAAGGGTTAACCCCTGCTATACCAGTGCGGGGCCGCTCTGCCCCATCACAGGGATCAGGAGAATCTTTTTTCTTTTTCTGGGGTAGTGGTTTTCATAACCATTCATCCCCATAATAAGTGGTGCTGGTGGTGATTGGAAAACTGGAGTGTCTGAGGGAATTGCTTGTATGATTTCTGGTTAGCCAATGGGGTAAAACTGAGGTCCTCTCTGTTTGGCTGGTTTTGGTATGCCTTAGTAGTGAAGGACCCCAGTCTTAGGCTGTGACTGCCCTGCTCTAAGCAATTTGTCCTGAATTGATACTCTCAGTTATGTCCCACCAAAGGCTGCTTTGGCCTGGTCTACACTACGGGATTAATTCGGATTTAGCAGCGTTAATTCGAATTAACCCTTCACCCGTCCACACAACGGAGCCATTTAGTTCGAATTAAAGGGCGCTTTAAATCGATTTCTGTACTCCACCTCGACGAGCGGAGTAGCGCCAAAATCGATTTTGTTAATTCGAATTAGGGTTAGTGTGGCCACAAATCGATGGTATTGGCCTCCGGGAGCTATCCCACAGTGCACCACTGACCGCTCTGGACAGCAATCTGACCTCGGATGCACTGCCCAGGTAGACAGGAAAAGACCCAGGAAAATTTGAATTTCATTTCCTGTTTGCCCAGCGTGGAGAGCACAGGTGACCACAGATACCACAGATACCTCAGCTCATCAGCACAGGTAACCATGCAGGCTGATAATCGAAAAAGAGCACCAGCATGGACCGCACGGGAGGTACTGGATCTGATCGCTGTATGGGGAGAGGATTCAGTGCTAGCAGAACTTCGTTCCAAAAGACGAAATGCCAAAACTTTTGAAAAAATCTCCAAGGGCATGATGGAGAGAGGCCACAATAGGGACTCAGATCAGTGCCGCGTGAAAGTGAAGGAGCTCAGACAAGCCTATCAAAAAACAAAGGAGGCAAACGGTCGCTCCGGGTCAGAGCCGCGGACATGCCGCTTCTACGCAGAGCTGAATGCAATTCTAGGGGGGGCCGCCACCACTACCCCACCTGTGATCGTGCAAACCGGGTCTGGGATAGTCTCTACACCTGAGGATTCTGAGGATGGGGAAGAGGAGGAGGAGGAGGAGGATCTTGCAGAGAGCACCCAGCACTCCGTTCTCCCCAACAGCCAGGAGCTTTTTCTCAGCCTGACTGAAGTACCCTCCCAAGCCTCCCAAGCCAGTAGCCAAGACCATGACCCCATGGAAGGGACCTCAGGTGAGTTTACCTTTTAAAATATAAAACATGGTTTAAAAGCAAGGTTTTTTAATGATTATTTTGCCCTGAGGACTTGGGATGCATTCGCAGCCAGTACAGCTACTGGAAAAGTCTGTTAACGTGTCTGGGGATGGAGCGGAAATCCTCCAGGGACATCTCCATGAAGCTCTCCTGGAGGTACTCCAAAAGCCTTGCCACAAGGTTTCTGGGCAGTGCCGCTTTATTCCGTCCTCCATGGTAGGACACTTGACCACGCCAAGCTTGCAGCAAGTAATCTGGTATCATTGCCTGACAAAGCCTGGCAGCGTATGGTCCCGGTGTTTGCTGGCATTCAAGCAACATCCGTTCTTTATCTCGCTGTGTAATCCTCAGGAGAGTGATATCGCTCATGGTAACCTGCTTGAAATACGGGAACTTAATTAAGGGGACAGAGGTGGCCGTTCCTACTGGGCTGTTTGCCTGTGGCTGATAAGAAATCCTTCCCTGCAGTTAGCCAAGCGCGCGGGGGGGGGGGGGGGGGGGGG
>NW_020664787.1:145338-152663 GCF_002925995.2 Terrapene triunguis
TTAGTTTGGTTTCTGCAGGGATCTTCCCTGTTACCAGCCACGCGGTCGGGGGAGGGGTACATTGATCATCCCAGGGAATTCATGGCGGGGGGAGGGGCGGTGGGGTTAGTTTGGTTTCCGCAGGGATCTTCCCTGATACCTGCCACGCGGTGGGGAGAGGGATACAGCGATCATCCCAGAGAATTGGATGTTGGGGGGGTTAGTTTGTTTTCTGCTGCTGAAGGTTAACAGGAAAACCTCAGCAGTCAACAGGCTTTGATTGGTATGTTGGAAAGGAGGGCGCAGAAGCCGAAAGACAATGGCTTACCATGGCTGCCTGCAAGCTGAATTCTGTTGCCCGGACCTGCGTCTGTGATCTCTAACACCAAAGCCACAGGCACTCAATAAGATGGAAAATGCGACCTTGTACTGAAATCACATGTGCTATGTAATGTGAATAGTGAAAGAATATAAGCATTGTTCTGTAAAATGTATCATTTTAAAAACTTCTCTACTTTTTTTCAACCCTCCCTCCAGCAGCTGCAAATGTTTCAAGCCTTCCTCCTGCGTCCAGAAGGCTATCTCAGATAAGGCGTCGTAGAAAGATGACGCGAGACGACATGTTCACAGAAATAATGAAATCCACCCGCAATGAAAGAGCTCATTTGAATGAGTGGAAGGACACTGTATCTAAATTTAGGAAAGATGCCAGTGAACGTGAGGTCTTGAGGGACGCTCGAGATGAGAGGTGGCAGGCTGCAACGCTGGGGCTGCTGCGTGAGCAAATGGACATGCTCCGGCGTCTGGTGGAGCTTCAGGAACGGCAGCAGGATGACAGACTGCCGCTGCAGCTGCTGTATAACCTACCTCCCCCCTCACCATGTTCCATATCCTCGTCACCCAGACGTGTAAGAACGCGGGGGGGGAGGCTCCGTGCACCCTCTCACTCCACCCCAGGGGACAGCCCAACCAAAAGGCTGTCATTATATTAAATTTGATCAGTGGCCTTAGACTTCCCTCCTATCCTCCTCCCAAACCTCACCCAGGCCTGGTCTACACTACGAGTTTAGGTCGACTTTAGCCGCGTTAAATCGACTTAAGCCTGGACACGTTTACACTACGAAGCCCTTTCTGTCGACTTAAAGGGCCCTTTAAACCGGTTTCCTAACACCACCTCGACAAGGGGATTAGCGATAAAATCGGCCTTAGGGGGTCGGAATTGGGTTAGTGTGGACGGAATTCGACATTACTGGCCTCCGGGAGCTATCCCACAGTGCTTCATTGTGACCGCTCTGGACAGCACTCTCATCTCAGATGCACTGGCCAGGTAGACAGGAAAAGCCCCGCGAATGTTTGAATTTCATTTCCTGTTTGCTCAGCGTGGAGAGCACAGGTGACCATGCAGAGCCCATCAGCACAGGTAACCATGATGGAGTCCCAGTCCCAGGATCGCAGAAGAGCTCCAGCCTGGACCGAACGGGAGGTACAGGATCTGATCGCCATCTGGGGAGATGAAGCAGTGCTCGCCGAACTCCGAAACAGTAAAAGAAACGGCAAAACATTAGAAAAGATCTCCAGGGCCATGAAGGACAGAGGCCATAACAGGGACGCGCGGCAGTGCCGTGTGAAAATTAAGGAGCTAAGGCAAGCCTACCACAAAGTCAGAGACGCAAACGGAAGGTCCGGGGCAGAGCCGCAAACATGCCGCTACTACGCGGAGCTGCATGCCATTCTAGGGGGTGCAGCCACCACTAGCCCAAGCGTGTTCTATGAGTCCCTCTCTGCAAATGGGGAAGCGGGTTCGGCGGACGAGGAAGATGAGGATGGAGAGAACATAGATAGCTCACAGCAGCAAGGAAGCGGAGAAACCAGTTACCCCAACAGCCAGGATATGTTTGTCACCCTGGACCTGGAAACAGTAACCCCCGAACTGACCCAAGACCCTGAGGGCACACAGGGGACCTCTGGTGAGTGTACCTTTGCAAAAATTACACATGGTTTAAAAACAAGCGTGTTTAATGATTAATGATTAATTTGCCCTGGCAATCGCGGCCAGTACAGCTACTGGAAAAGTCTGTTAACGTGTATGGGGATGGAGCGGAAATCCTCCAGGGACATCTCCAGAAAGCTCTCCTTCATGTACTCCCAAAGCCTTTGCAAAAGGTTTCTGGGGAGGGCTGCCTTATCCCATCCGCCATGGTAGGACACTTTACCACGCCAGGCCAGTAGCACGTAGTCTGGAATCATTGCATAACAAAGCATGGCAGCGTATGGTCCCGGTGTTTGCTGGCATGCAGACAACATCCATTCCTTATCGCTCTTTGTTATCCTCAGGAGAGTGATATCATTCACGGTCACCTGGTTAAAATGGGGCAATTTTATTAAGGGGACATTCAGAGGTGCCCCTTCCTGGTCTGCTGAACAGAAATATTCCCCGCTGTTAACCACGCGGTGGGGGGGGAGGGGTGAAGTGACCATCCCAGAGAATTGGGTGTGAGGGGGAGGGGAGTTAGTTGGGTTTGTGCTGCATGTTAAACCTGAAATCGCAGCCCCTCCTTTTACATTGCAAACCCATTTTAAATGGCACGGGTGCTTGGTATGGGAAATGAGGGCAGAACTGTTTGAAACCATCCCCACATGTTAAGAAGGTTAAAAAAGCCCAAAGACTATATGTCTTACCATGGCTGCCTGCAAGCTGAAATCTGTGTCCTGGCACTGCGTGAGTGATCTCTCACACCAAACCAGGAGACTCTCAATATAAGAGGAAAAATGCGACCTTGTAACGAAAGCACATGTGCTGTGTGATGTTGTGAACAGCAAAATCTAACGTGAAAGAGTCTACCCATTGTTCTCTAAAATGTATCTTTTTTAACAACCTCTCCCTTCTCCACCAGCTGCAAATCTTACTCCTTCGCAGAGGCTAGTGAATATTCGAAGAAGGAAGCGAAGGACGCGTGACGAAATGTTTACTGAACTTCAGACTGCCTCCCACGCTGACAGAGCACAGCTGAATGCGTGGAGGCAGTCAATGACTGATTTTAAAAAAGCCCAATATGAGCGAGAGGAGAGGTGGCGTGCTGAAGAGGAGAAGTTGCGTGCTGAAACGCGGGCTGAAGAGGAGAGGTGGCGTCAACTTGTAATCAGAAAGCAAGAGTCGATGCTCCGGCTGCTGGAGCATCAAAGTGATATGCTCCTGCGTATGGTTGAGCTGCAGGAAAGGCAGCAGGAGCAGAGAACGCCGCTACAGCCCCTCTGTAACCAGCAGCCCTCCTCCCCAAGTCCCATTGCCTCCTCACCCAGACGCCCAAGAACACGGTGGGGAGGCCTTCGGCCACCCACTCACTCCACCCTAGATGATTTCCATAGCAATAAGTTTTAAAGTTTTAAATTGGAGTGTGTCCTTTTCCTTCCCTCCTCCCCCACCCATCCCGGGCTACCTTTCCAATTATCCCCCTAGTTGTGTGCTGAATTAATAAAGAATGCATGAATGTGAAGCAACAATGACTTTATTGCCTCTGCAAGTGGTGCTCGAAGGGGGGAGGGTAGTAGGGGAGGGTGGGGTGGTTGGTTTGCAGGGAAGTAGAGTTAACAGGGTGGTGGGGGAGGGGCAGAGGGTTCATCAAGGAGCAACAAACAGAAGTTTCACTCCGTAGCCTGGCCAGTCACAAAACTGGTTTTCAACGCTTCTCTGATGCGCACCGCGCCCTGCTGTGCTCCTCTAACCGCCCTGGTGTCTGGCTGCGCGTAATCAGCGGCCAGGCGATTTGCCTCAACCTCCCACCCCGCCATAAATGTCTCCCCCTTACTTTCACATATATTGTGGAGCGCACAGCAAGCAGCAATAACAATGGGGAGATTCTTTTCGCTAAGGTCTGAGCGAGTCAGTAAGCTGCGCCAGCGCGCTTTTAAACGGCCAAATGCACATTCCACCACCATTCGGCACTTGCTCAGCCTGTAGTTGAACAGGTCCTGACTCCTGTCCAAGCTGCCTGTGTACGGCTTCATGAGCCATGGCATTAAGGGGTAGGCTGGGTCCCCAAGGATCACGATAGGCATTTCAACATCCCCAATGGTTATTTTCTGGTCCGGGAAGAAAGTCCCTTCCTCCAGCTTTCGAAACAGAAGAGACTGCCTGAAGACGCGAGCATCATGTACCCTTCCCGGCCAGCCCACGTTGATGTCGGTGAAACGTCCCTTGTGATCCACCAGGGCTTGCAGCAGCATTGAAAAGTACCCCTTGCGGTTTATGTAGTCGGCGGCTTGGTGCGCCGGTGCCAAGATAGGGATATGGGTTCCGTCTATGGCCCCACCACAGTTTGGGAATCCCATTGCAGCAAAGCCATCCACTATGGTCTGCACGTTTCCCAGAGTCACTACCCTTGATATCACCAGGTCTCTCATTGCCCTGGCAACTTGGATCACAGCAGCCCCCACAGTAGATTTGCCCACTCCAAATTGATTCCCGACTGACCGGTAGCTGTCTGGCGTTGCAAGCTTCCACAGGGCTATCGCCACTCGCTTCTCCACTGTGAGGGCTGCTCTCATCCTGGTATTCTGGCGCTTCAGGGCAGGGGAAAGCAAGTCACAAAGTTCCATGAAAGTGCCCTTACGCATGCGAAAGTTTTGCAGCCACTGGGCATCGTCCCAGACCTGCAACACGATGCGGTCCCACCACTCTGTGCTTGTTTCCCGGGCCCAGAATCGGCGGTCCACGGCATGAACCTGCCCCAGTAACACCAAGATTTCCACATTGCTGGGGCCTGTGCCTTGTGAGAGGTCCATGTCAATTTCCTCATCACTATCGTCGCCGCGCTGCAATCGCCTCCTCCTCAGCTGGTCCTGGTTTGGCTTTGGCATGTCCAGGAGGCTCTGCATGTTTTCCAGGACAATGCGCGTGGTGTTCATAGTGCTCAGAATTGCCGCGGTGATCTGAGCGGGCTCCATGATCCCAGTGCTGGCTATGGCGTCTGGTCTGAAAAAAGGCGCGAAAGTAGTATCTGACGGACCAGGGGAAGAAGGGAGGGAGGGAGAGAGGGAGGGAGGGGCGAGTGACTCCGCGTACAGGTACAAGGAATTAAAATCAAGAAAGGTGGCTTTGCATCAGGGAGAAACACAAACAACTGTCACACAGAATGCCCCCCCCCCCAAAGATTGAACTCAAAAGCCTGGGTTTAGCAGGAGGGAGGGGGGAAGCAAATGAATGGAGAATAAATCTATTTTTTACATCTTAAGACGACGGTGCAGCATGACTGATAGCCCTTGGCATTTTCTGGGTGCTTGGCAGCAAATACTGGGCGCTTGGCAGTTAGCCTTCAGGTCTATTGCACCATCTGATACCCACTGCAGTACGACAATGATGGATACCAATCGTAATATGCTATCTACTGCCCAAAAGGCAAGGGGTTGCTGCTGTGTAGCAATCTAGCCCCACGTCTGCCAGCCCCATGTCTGCCAGCACCCAGATCGCCATCGGCCTCTTCTGGGTGCTTAGCAGACAATACTGGGCACTTGGCAGAAAATAGCATACTACGACTGATAACCATCATTGTCTGCACGGGTGTCCATGATTGACAGCCGCTGCAGTACGACGACGACGGATACCAGTCGTAATAAACCATCTTCTACCAAAAGGCAAGGGGCTGGTGCAATGCAGCACCACGGCTGCCAGCCCCACAGCTGCCTGCACCCAGATCGCCAATGAAGGCTACCAGTCATGCTGCACCGTCTACCGCCAAAAGGCAGTAAGCTGCTGCTGCTGTTTAGCAATGCAGTCCCACGTTTGCCGGCACCCGGAAGAGATATGGTGACGGTAAGCTGAGCTGAGCGGGCTCAATGCTTGGCGTGGTATGTTGTCTGCACAGGTAACCCAGGTAAAAAGGCGCGAATCTATTGTCTGCCGTTGCTGTGACGGCGGGGGAGGGGCCTGACGCAATGTACCCAGAACCCCTCGCGGCACTGCTTTGCATCATCCGGGCATTGCGATCTCAACCCATAATTCCAATGGGCGCCGGAGGCTCCGGGAACTGTGGGATAGGTACCATAGTGCAATGCGCCGGAAGTCGACGCTAGCCTCGGTACTGTGGACGCGGTCCGCCGACTTCATGCACTTAGAGCATTTTAGGTGGGGACACACACAATCGGCTGCATACAACTGGTTTCTATAAAACCGGCTTCTATAAATCCGACCTAATTCTGTAGTGTAGACATAGCCCCAGATTACCTTCTTGGTTCTCTCCCTATGTTTATAATCACTTAATAAAGAATACATGATTTTTAAACGATAGTGACTTTATTACCTTTGAAAGAAAGCTGGGGGGAGGGTGGGTTGCTTACAGAGAATGAATGAGTCAATAAAGGGGGCTGGTTTTCATGAAGGGAGAAACAAACAGAAATTTCACACTGTAGCCTGGCCAGTCATGAAACTGGTTTTCAAAGTTTCTCTGATGCACAGCGCTTCCTGGTGTGTTCTTCTAATCGCCCTGGTGTCTGGCTGCGCGTAATCAGCAGCCAGGCAATTTGCCTCAGCCTCCCACCCTGCCATAAAGGTCTCCCCCTTACTTTCACAGAGATTGTGGAGCACACAGCAAGCAGAAATAACAATGGGGAGATTTCTTTGACTGAGGTCAGAGCGAGTTAGTAGCGATCTCCAGCGCGCTTTTAAACGGCCAAATGCACATTCTACCACCATTCTGCACTTGCTCAGCCTGTAGTTAAACAGCTCCTGACTCCTGTCCAGGCTGCCTGTGTATGGCTTCATGAGCCATGGCATTAAGGGGTAGGCTGGGTCCCCAAGGATAACTATAGGCATTTCAACATCCCCAATGGTTATTTTCTGGTCCGGGAAGTAAGTCCCTTGCTGCAGCCGTTTAAACAGATTAGTGTTCCTGAAGACGCGTGCATCATGAACCCTTCCCGGCCACCCCACGTTGATGTCGGTGAAACGTCCCTTGTGATCCACCAGTGCTTGCAGCACCATTGAAAAGTACCCCTTGCGGTTTACGTACTGGGTACCCTGGTGCTCCGGTGCCAAGATAGGGATGTGGGTTCCATCTATCGCCCCACCACAGTTAGGGAATCCCATTGCAGCAAAGCCATCCACTATGACCTGCACATCCCCCAGAGTCACTAGCTTGTGTAGCAGCACCTCAGTGATTGCTTTGGCTACTTGCATCACAGCAGCCCCCACAGTAGATTTGCCCACTCCAAATTGATTCCCGACTGACCGGTAGCTGTCTGGCGTTGCAAGCTTCCACAGGGCTATTGCCACTCGCTTCTCAACTGTGAGGGCTGCTCTCATCCTGGTATTCTGGCGCTTCAGGGCAGGGGAAAGCAAGTCACAAAGTTCC
>NW_020664787.1:182663-192215 GCF_002925995.2 Terrapene triunguis
TGCTGTGTAGCAATGTTGCCCCATCCTGCGAATAATACATCTGATAACCATCATCATCAAGGCAAGGGGGCTGGTGCAATGCAGCCCCACGGCTGCCAGCCCCATGTCTGCCAGCACCCAGATAGCCCTCGGCCTCTTCTGGGTGCTTAGCAGACAATATTGGGCACTTGGCAGAAAATAGCATACTACGACTGATAACCATCATTGTCTGCCCGGGTGCCCATGATCGACAGCCACTGCAGTACGATGACGACGGTTACCAGTCGTAATATACCATCTTCTACCAAAAGGCAAGGGGCTGGTGCAATGCAGCCCTACGGCTGCCAGCCCCACAGCTGCCAGCACCCAGATCGCCAATGAAGGCTACCAGTCATGCTGCACCGTCTACCGCCAAAAGGCAGTAAGCTGCTGCTGCTGTTTAGCAATGCAGTCCCACGTTTGCCGGCACCCGGAAGAGATATGGTGACGGTGAGCTGAGCTGAGCGGGCTCAATGCTTGGCGTGGTATGTTGTCTGCACAGGTAACCCAGGTAAAAAGGCGCGAATCTATTGTCTGCCGTTGCTGTGACGGCGGGGGAGGGGCCTGACGCAATGTACCCAGAACCCCTCGCGGCACTGCTTTGCATCATCCGGGCATTGCGATCTCAACCCATAATTCCAATGGGCGCCGGAGGCTCCGGGAACTGTGGGATAGGTACCATAGTGCAATGCGCCGGAAGTCGACGCTAGCCTCGGTACTGTGGACGCGGTCCGCCGACTTCATGCACTTAGAGCATTTTAGGTGGGGACACACACAATCGGCTGCATACAACTGGTTTCTATAAAACCGGCTTCTATAAATCCGACCTAATTCTGTAGTGTAGACATAGCCCCAGATTACCTTCTTGGTTCTCTCCCTATGTTTATAATCACTTAATAAAGAATACATGATTTTTAAACGATAGTGACTTTATTACCTTTGAAAGAAAGCTGGGGGGAGGGTGGGTTGCTTACAGAGAATGAATGAGTCAATAAAGGGGGCTGGTTTTCATGAAGGGAGAAACAAACAGAAATTTCACACTGTAGCCTGGCCAGTCATGAAACTGGTTTTCAAAGTTTCTCTGATGCACAGCGCTTCCTGGTGTGTTCTTCTAATCGCCCTGGTGTCTGGCTGCGCGTAATCAGCAGCCAGGCAATTTGCCTCAGCCTCCCACCCTGCCATAAAGGTCTCCCCCTTACTTTCACAGAGATTGTGGAGCACACAGCAAGCAGAAATAACAATGGGGAGATTTCTTTGACTGAGGTCAGAGCGAGTTAGTAGCGATCTCCAGCGCGCTTTTAAACGGCCAAATGCACATTCTACCACCATTCTGCACTTGCTCAGCCTGTAGTTAAACAGCTCCTGACTCCTGTCCAGGCTGCCTGTGTATGGCTTCATGAGCCATGGCATTAAGGGGTAGGCTGGGTCCCCAAGGATAACTATAGGCATTTCAACATCCCCAATGGTTATTTTCTGGTCCGGGAAGTAAGTCCCTTGCTGCAGCCGTTTAAACAGATTAGTGTTCCTGAAGACGCGTGCATCATGAACCCTTCCCGGCCACCCCACGTTGATGTCGGTGAAACGTCCCTTGTGATCCACCAGTGCTTGCAGCACCATTGAAAAGTACCCCTTGCGGTTTACGTACTGGGTACCCTGGTGCTCCGGTGCCAAGATAGGGATGTGGGTTCCATCTATCGCCCCACCACAGTTAGGGAATCCCATTGCAGCAAAGCCATCCACTATGACCTGCACATCCCCCAGAGTCACTAGCTTGTGTAGCAGCACCTCAGTGATTGCTTTGGCTACTTGCATCACAGCAGCCCCCACAGTAGATTTGCCCACTCCAAATTGATTCCCGACTGACCGGTAGCTGTCTGGCGTTGCAAGCTTCCACAGGGCTATTGCCACTCGCTTCTCAACTGTGAGGGCTGCTCTCATCCTGGTATTCTGGCGCTTCAGGGCAGGGGAAAGCAAGTCACAAAGTTCCATGAAAGTGCCCTTACGCATGCGAAAGTTCCGCAGCCACTGGGAATCGTCCCACACCTGCAACACTATGCGGTCCCACCAGTCTGTGCTTGTTTCACGGGCCCAGAATCGGCGTTCCATGCCTATAACCTGCCCCATTAACAGCATGATCTCCAAAGCACCGGGTCCCGCGGTTCGATAGAATTCCATGTCTATATCCTCATCACTGTCGTCACCGCGCTGCTGTAGCCTGCTCCTTTCCGCCTGGTTTTCCAGGTTCTTGTTCAGCATAAACTGCACGATAAGGCGCGAGGTATTTACAATGTTCATGACTGCTGTCTTGAGCTGAGCGGGCTCCATGCTTGCCGTGGTATGGAGTCTGCAGTGTTCACCCAGGAAAAAAGGCGCAAAATGGTTGCCTGCCGTCCGTTGCTTTCATGCAGGGAGGGAGGGAGGGAGGGAGGGGTGAGGCTGTACCCAGAACCACCTGCGACAATGTTTTGGTCCCATCAGGCACTGGGATCTCAACCCAGAATTCCAATGGGCAGGGGAGACTGCGGGAACTATGGGATAGCTATGGGATAGCTACCCACAGTGCAACGCTCCAGAAATCGACGCTAGCCCCGGTACATGGACGCACACCGCCGAATTAATGTGCTTAGTGTGGCCGCATACAATCGAATTTATACAATCTGTTTTACAAATTCGAATTATATAAATTCGGATTAATCCCGTAGTGTAGACATACCCTTTGTTACACCTGGGTATCCCTAAACCTCTACCTGCCAGAAGCTGAGACTGCATGATGGGGGATGGATCATTCGACAATTGCCCTGTTCTGTTCATTCCCTCTGAAGCATCTGGTACTGGCCACTGTTGTAAGACAGGGTACTGGACTAAATGGACTATTGGTTTGACCCAATATGAACATTATGTTCTTAATATACACTAAGAATATATATACACTTGTTCTGAGATCCAGAAGGAGGTGAGAGGCAGACCACTTGAAAGTCTGAGTAAAGGGGAAAAAACAGGGGGAACGTCATGGATCACCAAATCAAGAGGACGAGGTAAACGAGGCATTTCTAGGACAAATAACACAAATATCCAAACACAAGACGCTGTGGCACTGGGGAACTTTAGCTACTGAGGCATCTGTTGGAAAAGTAACATGGCAAAAGACAAAATTTCCAATAAGTTCTTGGAATATATTGGAGACCAATTTTTGTTTCAGAAGGTGGAGGTCGAAATAAAATGGGGCAGTCATTTTAGACTTGATTCTGACTAACAGGGAGGAATTGGTTCTGAAGCTGAAGGCTGAGGGCAATTTGGATGAAAGTGAACATGAAATGATAGATTTCATGATTCTAAAGAAAGCTAGGAGTGAGAGCAATAGAATAAGGATAATGGACTTCAAAGAAGCAAACTTTAACAAACTCAGAGAACAGGTAGATAAGCTCCCATGTGACGAAAGTTTAAGGGAAAAAGGAGTTCAGGACAGCTGAGTTTCTCAAAGAGACAATATTAAAGGCACAACACACTATTTCATGCTAAAGAAAGATAGGAAGAAAGGCCCATATGGCTCAATCAAGAGCTCTTTAATGATCTGAAAATCAAAAAGGAATCCTACAAAAGTGGAAATATAGACAAATTGTTAAGGATGAGTACAAAAGAATAGCACAAGCACGTAGGGACAGTCTCAGAAAGGCAAGATACAAAATCAGTTACACCTAGCAAGAGACATAAAAGGTAAGGCTGCCTGTCTGTCACCGAAGTCATGAATTTCGTGACTTCCTGTGACCTCTGCAGTGACCGGTGCTGGCTCAAGGGCTGCCCGAGCTCAGCAGCCCCTGGGCCAGCAGCAGCAGCTTGGGTGTGTGGGAGGAGGCTCAGGGCTGAGGTTGGGTGTCTCTTGCCGGTGGGAGCCGGGGAGCCCCCCACCCCCGGTATGTCCCTCCAGCTCCTAGGCGGAGGGGCCAGGGGACTCCGCACGCTGCCCACACCCACAGACTCCGCCCCTGCAGCTCCCATTGGCTGCAGTCCCCAGCCAGTGGGAGCTGCGGAGCCAGTGCTTGTGGCACGAGCAGTGCATGGAGCCCCCCTGGCCGCCCCTCCCCCTAGGAGCTGCCGGGACATACCAGTCAGAGCCGGGTAGGGAGCCTGCCAGCCCAGCCAATCCTCCTTCCCCCCTCTCCCCCCCAGCACCAGATACTGGAACAAATTATTAAACAATCAATTTGTAAGCACCTAGAGGACAATAGGGTTATAAGGAATAGTCAGCAAGGATTTGTCAAGAACAAATCATGCCAAACCAACCTAATTTCCTTCTTTGACAGAGTTAGTGGCCTAGTGGATAGTAGAGAAACTATAGATTTGATTTTAGTAAGGCTTTTGGCACAGTGCGACATGACAGTCTCATAAACAAACTAGAGAAATGTGGTGTAGATGGAGTTACTATGAAGTGGATGCACAACTGGGTGAAAGACTATACTCAAAGAGTAGTTATCAATGGTTCACTGTCAAACTGGGAGGACATATGTACTGGGGTCCCACAGAGGTATGTCCTGGGTCTGATACTCTTCAATGTTTCCATTAATGCCTTGGATAAGGGAGCAGAGACAATGATTATGAAATTTGTGGATGGCACCAAGCCAGGAGGTGTGGCAAGCACTGTGGAGGACAGGAGTAGAATTCAAAACAATCTGGACAAATTGGAGAGTTGGTCTGAAATCAACAAGATGAAATTCAATAAAGACAAGTGAAAAATACTACACTTTGGAAGGAAACATCAAATGCAAAAATAAAAATGGAGAATAACTGGCTAGTAGTACTGCTGGGATCTAGGAGTTATAGTGGATTACAAACAAACTGAATATGAGTCAACAATGTGATTCAGTTGCAAAAAAGGCTAATATTCTAGCGTGTGTTAACAGGTGTGTTGTACATAAGACACAGGTGGTAACTGTTCTGCTCTAGCTGGTACTGGTGAGGCCTCCGCTGGAGTACTGTGTCCAGTTCTGGACACCACACTTTAGGAAAGATGTGGATCAACTGGAGAAAGTCCAAGGAAAGCAACGAAAAGAATAAACAGTTTAGAAAACTTGACCTATGAGGAAGTGTTAAAAAACTGGGGCGCTTAGTCTTGAGAAAAAAAGACTGAGGGGGACCTAATAACAGTCTTCAGATATATTAAGGGCTGTTATAGAAAGGACAGTGATCAATTGTTCACCATGTCACCTCAAGGTAAGACAAGTAGTAATGGGCTTAATCTGTACCCATCATATAAAAATCAACATGACCTTGCACAGAGGTTCTTAAACTGGGGGTTATTACGTGGGGGTCGTGAGCTCTCTCTGTCAGCTATGTGAGGGGCTGACAGCTCCAGCCCCCGTTAAATTAAATTAAAACCCCCATTTTTAATTTATATTCAGAGACTTACCATGTGAAAAGGGTCACCAATATAAAAAGTTTGAGAACCACTGCTCTACTGCATTGCCACCAGCTGGCAGTCACAGTATATTTTTCCAGTGTCAGATTCTCAGTTAGTGTAAATCAATGCAGCTCTATTGACTTCAGTGGAGGTATTCCAATTTACACCAACTGCTGATCTCAGTACCTGTGTCTTCCTTAGCCTTTGACATCCAAATGGCTCCCTAAATCAAAATGTAACATGCCACTTCTGTGCTCCCCGCAACTACATATGAGCATCTACTCAGCCTAGAATTTTAACTCAACCCTATATAAGAAAACAACCTGAATCCTCAGGTTATATACTAAGATGATGCGTGCTAAACTAGTAGATTAGAAAGGTCCTGAACATCCTCCCGAGTACTGAATATGGGGCTGCAACATTAGAACTCTGGGACCCAAGAATCTCTTAATGCCAACTGGCAAGGGAGTGCAGAGACTATGAGAGATACTGTCTTCTTAAACTCTGTGTATGAGGGTTGGTCACCAGCAAAGGTGAAAAATTAGGTTTCTGTCAGACAAGAGCTGTTTAGCCATGTATCTGTTTACATGTAAAGTGAAACCAACATGACATTTGCTCTTATCACATTGTTCACCCTGCTTGTATGTTATACCTCTTCCCCTACTCTGTATCTGTCTTGTCAATTTAGATTATAAACTCTTTGGGATAGAGACAGACTGCTATAAAGTTTGTCCAGTACAATGGAGCATTATTCTTGGTTGGCCCTTAGGCACTATTGTAACAAACGTGATTGATAATAATTCTAATGATGGCTTTGACACTACTGCTTTGTGTTCTTGAGCAAGTCACTTAAACGCTGACCAGGATTTTCAAAGGAACCTACAGGAATTAGGTACCCAAATCCCATTGAAATTCATTTGGAGATGGGGACATGACTCCCATAGTCTCCTTTGAAAATCCCAGCCTCTGTATGCTAGGTTCCTCATCTATCACCTAGAGATAATAGTACTTATCTACCTACCTCACTGGAGTGTTGTGAGAATTCATTAGTCAATGCTACTGCAATGCTTTTAAAATGTAAAGAGCCTTATCTTTTTTTTTTAATCTTCAAATAAATATATGTTTACTGATTTAGTCAGTTGGTATTTTCATAGCATTGAAATCCAAAAATTCCTTTGACTTTCAAAAGGCTACCAATTCACATCATAAAGTAGTTTAAGGGACACAATCTCAGAATGAGATTCTGCCCTCTCAAAAGTCTAACCTATTACTTCATTCATTTTTTGTGTTTCTAAAACAAGCTGCTATTGAATGGGCAGAATCATTTTCAACGGATCCATGTTGATTGCAGGTACCATGACTGTGCCATGTGCAAGTACAGTGCTCCTTACTACACAGCCAACAAATCAAATTATTATACTGTGGGTCAGATTCACCAGTACTTTCTGGCTGCTTTGTGCCTCTTCAGAAACACTAAGGAGCAGTAAATCTAATGTACCCATCTGTTTAAATTATGTTTACAACTACTTTGTATTGCTGGAATGGTGGAAAAGGACTAAATGCACTGGTTAATCTAGTCCAAAGTTCTTGGATTTGAATGTTGTCCGCTGTTTTTTGCAGAACTTTCAATAAAACAGTATCCTGCCGTTCTTTAATATCTTCCAGCTTCCTTGACAGGAATGAACTAAATCTTGCAACATCCCAGTGAGGCACAGTAACACTGAACATTATTATGCCCATTTTACAGGATGAAAAGGAGGCATGATTGAAGAAATTGAGGACTCCTAGACCCTGTTCTAACTATTAAACTATGCTCCCCCTTTCTATGTTACTCAGTTTTATTTGTTGGTTGCTACATTCTGAAGTGCAAAACATAATGTGCTATTTCACTGTTATACATGAAGAAGCCAAGGGGTATAATAATTAACTAATCAATAAAAGCTCCCAAATTAAGCATAGCCATCTATACTTCTGAGTCATATTTAGTAACAATTAGAGGAGTTTTATGTGTGCAGTACAACATATTACCATAAATTATGTAAGACTTGACAGAGGGCTTTTTAGTCCTACAACATGCTCTCAGTAAAAATTAGGATTAGGGCCGTCCTTAGCCATAGGCAGAACAGGCAGCCGCCTAGGGCACCACTCTACCTGGGGGCACCGCTCTGCCGGGAGCCCAGACAGACGAAGCAGTGAAGCATGTAAGAGCAGGGCTGCTGGGTCCTAGAGAGAGCCGGATGCAGCACAGTCTGAGGGAGGGGATTGGCTGCTGGGGTCTCTGGGAAGGGAAGGGAAGGGGAGGGGGAGGGGGAGAGGGAGGGGGTAGGGGTGGTAGAAGGAACTCACCTGTGAGTGTGACTCTTTTCCCGGCGTGAGGTGAGGCAGGCTCGGCGGCTCTGGCACCAGTATCCTTTGTTGTCCCCCATAACGTCCATTCTTCTCCCCCACGCCCCACGCAGCACCCCCTTTCCCCCCCCCCAGGAGCACGCCTCTCTCTCTCTCTCTCCCCTCCCCTCCAGCAGGGCTGGGTTGGGTGAGGTGCTGGGGGCGAGGGGGGAGGCTGGCTGGCTGCCTGCTGAGGAATGAAAGTGAAAGTAACTCACTTCCTCGGCAGCCAGCCAGGATTGGAATGTACACATGTGGCTGAGCTGGTGATAGCCAGATAGCATGTGTGAAAAATCAGGATAGGGGGTTGGGGTAGGGTGAGCAGATGTCCCACTTTTATAGGGACAGTCCCAATTTTGGGGTCTTTTTCTTATATAGGCTCCTATTACCCCCCCATCCCCTGTCCTGATTTTTCATACTTGCTGTCTGGTCACCCTAGGTGGGGGTAATTGGTGCATATATAAGACAAAGCCCCAAATATCGAGACTGGCCCTATAAAATCAGGACATCTGGATCTGGTCACCCTAGCTGGGGAGCGTGTCTCTCCCCTGGGCTAGCAGCGATCCATCTCATCCGGGGGAGCTGCTGTGGATCCATGGGTGCCCCAAGATCAGATGCTGTGCTAACTTCACCATGGTCCGTGGTGCCTATTGGTGTGTGATCGGACCTGAGGGTTTTCTGCTGCTGTTGCCACTCTGCACCCCAAGAGGTGGATTTTAGGGTCCTGCAGTTTTCCACCTATCTCTTCCTCTACTGCAGCTGTTGGACCAGCAGGCTGGGGGTGAGCCAAGCATGAAAGCAGTACTGTGTTGCCATTTAGACTGTCATTTAACAACTTTGTTTGCCAAAAATGCTTGCTAACAATCCTGAATTCAATTTCAATATTTTTTTTTAAAAATCAATATCTTAGCCAAAAACAGAAAATTAAGTTGTTGACAATTATTTGTGACAAGTTTGGTATGGGGCAGGGAGTGGGCCAGTTTTCATCAGAGAAACAAAAAATGTTGACTGACTTTCCTATAGCCCTGTTACTGCTAAATAGAGCTCTCCAATAACTGTAATATGCTCATCTCCTTACTAGTGTATAGAGCAGAGGTCGGCAACCTACGGCACATGTGCCAAAGGTGGCATGCGAGCTGAATTTTGATGGCACGTGGCGGCGGGCTGAGCGGCTCAGACCACCACCGCTCTGGGGTTCCGGCTGCTGCCCCATTGCCAGCCGGGGTCCCGGCCGCCGGCCCCACTCAGCACCCGCTGCTGGCCTGGGAACCCCCAAGGAACCCCAGGCTGGCAGCGGGTTGAGCAGGCCGGCGGCTGAGACCCCGGCTGAGCCACTCAACCCGCTGCCGGCCTGGGGTTCCATTCACTCAGCCAGCAGCGGGCTGAGCGGGGCCAGCGGGGGGCTGAGCGGGGCCGGTGGCTGGGACCCCGACTGGCAAGGGGCCGGCAGCCGGATCCCCAGTGCGGCAGCAGGCTGAGCCACTCAGCCCCCCGCCAGCCCCACTCAGCCCGCCACCGGCCCTCTCAGCCCGCTGCCGGCTGAGTGAATGGAATCCCAGACCAGCAGTGGGCTGAGCAGAGCCAGTGGCTGAACCCCAGTCCAGCAGTGCGCTGAGCGGGGCTGGTGGCTGGAACCCCAGACAAGGATCCCAGGCAAGGATCACACTAAATTGATAAGATCTGCATTTTAATTTTATTTTAAATGAAGCTTCTTAAATAATTTAAAAACCTTATTTACTTTAAATATAACAATA
>NW_020664787.1:192225-196659 GCF_002925995.2 Terrapene triunguis
TTCTCTTGCTTTTTTTTCCAGTGAGTCAGTATAGCTTTTGCCAGCCCAGAGGTTGGGCAGCCAATGTCTTACGTTTTCACAATGTTTTGTCCAACTTTCATAAAGTAAATACATGGTTAATATGAGTTTAAAAGGCCAGGGACACTTCCTTGTGAAGAATCTGTGCAGCAGATCATGCTAAAGCTGTGAAAATGTCAATTTTTGATGGAACTTTAGAGGCAGTGATTTATCATGTATTTCTGGCAGTGCCCAAAATGTGCTGCTATTGCTAATGTCTTTCCAAACAAAAATAAGGCACAATAGGACTTCTGTAACATTTCTATGCTACCTTAATCTAGATGAGATGATTCTGTGCTGACTTCATTTTGGTCACTTTGTGCTTTACCTAAGAGTAAAACTAGGGTTATATTTTCCCACTGCTGGGAAACCCAGCTTATTAAACTGGATAATGCCATTGATCTATTTACAGTATAAGGTTGTTATAGAGTTGTAACTAACATTAAGACTGATGCCCACTATACATTTAAAACTAAAAAGTGGCTTTGTAAAAATGACATGGGTTTCCAACTCTACTGTGTCTCAGTCACGGCGGAGCGCCTTGTGAGGTGTCTTCACACTAGCTCAAGGTCACAGTGCAAGAACCTAGAGAGCCTCCTGAAGCACAGTGATAGTTTTGATTTAAATGGACTTGAACTGAACGAAGATTTGAGTACACTGTCACCAATGTTGCCACATGCAAAATCGGTGATGGACATTGTACAGTTTATTCATACCAGCAAACTTGTTGACATATATCCTAATGTGTACATTGCCACTCGTATTCTACTGACAATTCCTGTAACAGTAGCATCAGGAGAACAGAGTTTCTCAAAACTAAAGCTCATTAAAAACTATCGCCGCTCTACAATGAGTCAGGAAAGCTTGACTGGTCTTGCTATTCTTGCAATCGAACAAGACATCACTTTGTCTTTGTCATACAATGACATTATTACTGATTTTGCAGCCAAAAAAGCCAGAAAGATTGCTTTTAATTAAAAACAAATCCTTGTTTCAATACCTCTTCATATAAATTTCCAATAAAATGTTGACAAATTAAAAAAATTATATTATGTGCATCATTCTGTCAAATCAGAATTTTTTCTATAGTGCTACTTCTTTAGTGCTAGTCCATCAGCATTACACTGTGCTTAATTAAGTTAAACTGGGTTTAATAACGTGCATGTGGCAAGTTTTTCAATACTGTAAGCTTATGTTTGTGCTGCTAAGAGCAAGTCAGGCACAGGGGCACCAGTTTAATAATCCCACCTAGGGCACCATAAATCCTAAGGATGGCCCCAATCTCTTGAATGTCCATCTAGTGCGGTTGCCCATTATCTGGTGGCACACTCATTCTCACAGGGGAAGTTCGTTGACCTTTGCTGTGACCTTCCCTGAGCGGAGCTCTTGTTTTCTATCATGCTTTTCTTGTCACTCTCTAGCTGGCTGGCCTCCTGTCACATAGACAAACACTCACAGAGGCAGATATTAATCAGAAACTTTATAGTTCATTCATGATCCCTGATTTATGTCAATGCTCCATTCCTGCTCTGCTCCTAGTTTCTCTAAAGCAATGCAGGAGGTGGGAATGAGATTAGCAAAAAAGGCCTGAAGGAGGGGTCATCTGTGTATCAAGGGTCAGTAAACTGCTGTGGGAAAGACTAGTGCAGCTGGCAGCCAAGACAGCTTCTGGATACAATGAAAAAGGCCTCTATAAACACGATGGTACTTTTTCAAGAGAGCTCCTTAATGTCCTTAATGTCCTATTCAGCTATATATTGTTATGCTTGGAAGCTCAGCAATCGTGTCACCTTGTTGAAATTGTTGGGTATGACAGCTGCCTTCATTTCAGGTTAACTGAAGGAACAATTAAATGCCCTTTGTTTAGTGATAGATGAAACAATGGAAAACCTCTGCCTAAGATCTAGACTGCAAGCAAGTCTGGGTAGTGGGTAGGCTATGCAGTCCAAGGGCTTTTCCAAGCGATCGATAACAAATGCAGCGGTGGGGGATTGATCTGATTGGAGCTCTGTGTGTGAGACAAAGAAGCAGTCGAAATACCACAGAAGCACACAGTGACAGAAGGGAGCAAGGAAGCCCCGGAGACAGCCAGACACTTGTAGGGTGACCCTGAGAAAGAGCTAAGAAAGAGGGCTTTTGGGTAGAGCACTGACTGGAAAGAGACTTGGAACTGTGAGCACAGAAACTGTCTCCTGTTGTGTTCAGGGAAACATTCTTTCTAAATATCCAGGATTGCATCTAAGAAATACCTGACTCCATCATCAATTCTCTCCTAACAGAAACAATGTGCAAGATCCCATTTTATAATAAAAGTATTTTAAACTATTTATGAATATTTAACTGACACATTAAAAGATACAAACTTCCCTGCACAGGACGATGCATTTGTAAGAATTAATGGATTAGTCTCTGCCTGGGTGTGGTGGCCTGGGTGAGAAAGATCATGATTATTTTATTAATATGCCCTAGAAGTCAGGGGGTGAAAAATCCTGGCTCCTTTGAACTCAATGGGAGTTTTGCCATTGATTTTAGTGGAGCCAGGATTTCAGGCATAGTTTTTGTCTTTAAATTTGTAGGCATGACAAACATACAGCCTTAACCATAGTACCATATTAACTATATCCTTTTTCACTCTACCTTAGAGATAACAGATAAAGCTGTGTAAAGATAAGTTGTCAACATTTTAAAGTCGAACAGTTTATTTTCTTGTAATTTGTTTTTAAAACAGGATGGTACTAGATAGAACTGATATTAACAGATTTTAGTTACCGTATATACTCATTCATAAGCTGAATATTTTTGGTAAAAAAGTGATGCATCAAAGAGCAGGGGTCAGTTTATAAACGGGTCTACACCAAAATTTGATGATTTTAAACTCTATGGAATCATTTAATTGAATTTCTAATACAGGGATTGGCAACCTTTGGCACATGGCCCGCCAGGGTAAGCACCCTGGCGGGCCGGGCCTGTTTGTTTACCTGCCGCGTCCGCAGGTTCGGCCGATGGCGGCTCCCATTGGCCGCAGTTCGCCGCTCCAGGCCAATGGGGGCGGCGGGAAGAGGCAGACAGCCCATCCCTTGGCCCGCGCCGCTTCCCGCCGCCCCCATTGGCCTGGAGCGACGAACCACGGCCAATGGGAGCCGCGATCAGCCGAACCTGCGGACGCAGCAGGTAAACAAACTGGTCCAGCTCGCCAGGGTGCTTACCCTGGCGGGCCGTGTGCCAAAGGTTGCTGATCCCTGATCTAATACATTTTCATTTTGTTTACCTGGAGCGTCTGCAGGCATAGAGCCCCTCAGCTCCCTGTGGCCGCGGTTTGTCATTCCCAGCCACAGCGAACCACGGCCACAGGGAGCGGAGGGGCTCCATGCCTGCAGATACTCCAGGTAAACAAAACGTCCCGACCCGCCAGCAGCTTACCCTGATTGACCAGGAGCCAAAGTTTTCCAACCCCTGAAATATAGGGTCGGCCTATGAAAGGGTCATACAGTTTGTGTTATTTTTACCTATCCATTTTGGGAGGTCAGCTTATAAACGAACAGGCTAATGAACGAGTATATACAGTATGTAAAATTAAACACATAGAAATACTCTGATCCAAATGGTGTCTATACACTCACTGATGTTATGATTTACTGATGCTAACTGTAGTTAGTAGCCAGATCTGGAAGTGTACAAATTGATTTAAAGCTTACCTTTACATGCCCCTAATTCTGGGGCTTCTCAATTTTCTCTAATGGCTATTCCAATTTACACTGAATGTGAGAGGAGCACTAAAGTCAGCAGAGGACTGTGTTGCACAAGGGTGTCTCAGTCACATACTCTTTCCTTCAGAATCCCTCCTTCTCTCCCCCTTTATTTTGCTACACCACCAACAGGGAGTAAATGGTGTAAAATTCCTATGTTGTGTTCTACATTACTGGAGGATCACCTTCCCTAGGCCATTTAAATCATTTTTAGGCCAGATGGGTGGTGGTGTACAAAGTGGCTACACTGTTTCAGAGGATCTGGCTCTACATGTGTCTCCACTACAAGAGTCAGAGAAAAGATTAATAATACTCAATCTTCTCTGTCCATAAGAGCTGTTAAATTTTTTTAAGAAAGCATTTAAACCTTTTCAGAGGAGTGATTATGCCAAAATGCAATTAATTCATAGATTCATAGATTCTAGGACTGGAAGGGACCTCGAGAGGTCATCGAGTCCAGTCCCCTGCCCTCATGGCAGGACCAAATACTGTCTAGACCATCCCTGATAGACATTTATCTAACCTACTCTTAAATATCTCCAGAGATGGAGATTCCACAACCTCCCTAGGCAATTTATTCCAGTGTTTAACCACCCTGACAGTTAGGAACTTTTTCCTAATGTCCAACCTA
>NW_020664787.1:201659-223148 GCF_002925995.2 Terrapene triunguis
CATGAACAACAAACATTTTATTTATTTCATGTAACTTGCATGATTAAGAGTTCTCTTCACAAAATAATGCAAATGACATTTAGAAAGTGGCATTTTTTAGTTTTTATTTCCTTATTTTGAGCAAAGCAGTTGCATTTGATTTTCTTGCCATTAATAATAAGTTAAGAGCAACAACGCTTAAACTGGCCCTGAGGAAGTGGGAAGGCACATCAGCTAAACACCCAAATACTCTGCAACTGTCTGGACACAGAAGTGTAGAAATATAATTTGATGAACATGACTTATTGATGAAACACACACATAATAATATAATAAATGTAATAAAACATGATCTTGTTGAATTACATTATTTCCAGTATGAGACAAAGTATAATGGTTGAATTTGATATGGGGTTTAAATTCTTACTATATTAATTGCATGCAGTAAATTTGGAAGATAGCAGTGTTAGCTGAAATATTGTCTTTACATTCTTCTGTACTCAGTTCTTTCATATACATAAACGTAGCTACTTAGGGCTTGTCTACACTGGCACTTTACAGCGCTGCAACTTTCTCCCTCAACACCCCCCTGAGCGCTGCAAGTTTCAGCGCTGTAAAGTGCCAGTGTAGACACCTCATGGAGGAGGCTCTCTCCCAGCGCTATGCCACAACAACACAAGCCATGTTAAAGCGCTCCCATGGCAGCACTGCTACAGCAGCACTTTAACGTTGCCAATGAAGACGTGAACTTACATTTCTTCCAAAAGATCACAAGAGTGCTTTGAGGATTTGCATGTCTGCATCCTCTGAGCACCAGGCATATACTTTAAGGTGGGGTTTAAAAATCTTCTATAAACATATTATTATTCTTTCAATCCTGATATAATTGCAATGGAACCATCCCCATAATTCTACTGAGATTACACATACAAAACATGAGATAATCTGAAATACTTCAAAATAGTGTACTGTATGATTTAATAAGGCCTCATCGTCTGGAAAACCACAAAAGCATTCTCCTTGTTGAGTTTCCACTAGATTATCTGTTTGAGGAAGGTGGGGTTTGTCCATCTGTGAAATAACCAGGAGATTCTGCCCCAAAATCCACACATTTGTCAGAAGCCAGGATTTTCTATGCCGCAACACAGTGTCTCCTCTCCCCACTTCCTCCAGGCTCTTCCGGGCTCTGTACCAGCATGCCCCCACCCTCCAGCTTCATCCACAGAAGCCATGCTGTCTGGTGTTCCTCTACCTGCTGCTGGTCCCAGATACACCCCTTCAGGAACATAACATAAGAACATAAGAACGGCCGTACTGGGTCAGACCAAAGGTCCATCTAGCCCAGTATCCTGTCTACCGACAGTGGCCAATGCCAGGTGCCCCAGAGGGAGGGAACCTAACAGGCAATGATCAAGTGATCTCTCTCCTGCCATCCATCTCCACCCTCTGACAAACAGAGGCTAGGGACACCCTTGCTTACCCATCCTGGCTAATAGCCATTAATGGACTTAACCACCATGAATTTATCCAAATCTCTTTTAAACGCTGTTATAGTCCTAACCTTCACAACCTCCTCAGGTAAGGAGTTCCACAAGTTGACTGTGCGCTGCGTGAAGAAGAACTTCCTTGTATTTGTTTTAAACCTGGCTGCCTATTAATTTCATTTGGTGACTCCTAGTTCTTGTATTATGGGAATAAGTAAATAACTTTTCCTTATCCACTTTCTCCACATCACTCATGATTTTATATACCTCTATCATATCCCCCCTTAGTCTCCTCTTTTCCAAGCTGAAGAGTCCTAGCCTCTTTAATCTCTCCTCATAGGGGACCCGTTCCAAACCCCTAATCATTTTAGTTGCCCTTTTCTGAACCTTTTCTAGTGCCAGTATATCTTTTTTGAGATGAGGAGACCACATCTGTACGCAGTATTCGAGATGTGGGCGTACCATTGATTTATATAAGGGCAATAATATATTCTCAGTCTTATCCTCTATCCCCTTTTTAATGATTCCTAACATCCTGTTTGCTTTTTTTGACCGCCTCTGCACACTGCGTGGACATCTTCAGAGAACTATCCAGGAGGACTCCAAGATCTTTTTCCTGACTCGTTGTAGCTAAATTAGCCCCCATCATATTGTATATATGGTTGGGGTTATTTTTTCCAATGTGCATTACTTTACATTTATCCACATTAAATTTCATTTGCCATTTTGTTGCCCAATCACTTAGTTTTGTGAGATCTTTTTGAAGAACTTCACAGTCTGCTTTGGTCTTAACTATCTTGAGCAGTTTAGTATCATCTGCAAACTTTGCCACCTCACTGTTTACCCCTTTCTCCAGATCATTTATGAATAAATTGAATAGGATTGGTCCGAGGACTGACCCTTGGGGAACACCACTAGTTACCCCTCTCCATTCTGAGGAGGAGCTCAATAGCACAATATTTTACCAAAATCTTCACAGGCCTAGTTAGGGGATAATGAGGGAAATGCAGAAAACTTTGAGACATAAAGGGTGATGGTTTAGCCTCAACCAAATTCTTACACAGCCAGCCACTATGTAATCCTTGAAAATAGGGATTTTGTGTGGGGCGGGGATGCAGCATCACTAGCCACAGCAACAATATATATGTGAAGAGATTTAAAAAATCAAATTCTGAGTTAGCTTCTAAGTATTTCCCAGTGAAGCACAGAAAACAAAATCCTTCCCCATCCCAGAGAGAAGAGAAACTAACATACTGAGAAGAGATTATTCCCTTCTATTGGTGACAGGGCCGGCTCCAGGGTTTTTGCCACCCCAAGCGGCAGGGGAAAAAAAAAAAAAAAAAGCCGCAATCCGAGAAGGACCGAGGGACCCGCCGCCGAAGAGCCGGACATGCCGCCCCTTCCCCTTGGCAGCCCCAAGCACCTGCTTGCTGCGCTGGTGCCTGGAGCCGGCCCTGATTGGTGATAAGTAATATCATAGTTGGATAGACAGAAAGTGAGACAGACAGATATGATAGACAGACTGTCTAAATTTACAGAGATTTTGTGTAAAATCTATCTGATTTTACACAAATAGATTAGATCAGTGGTTCTCAACCAAGGGAGGTTTTCTGTGGGTCCATCAACTCATCTAGATATTTGCTTAGTTTTACAACAGGCTACATAAACAGCACTAGTGAAGTTAGTACAAACTAAAATTTCATACAGATCATGACTTGTTTAAACTGCTTTATATACTATACACTGAAATATAAGTACAATATTTATATTCCAATTGATTTATTTTATTATTACATGGTAAAAATAATAAAGTGAGCAATTTTTCAGTAATAGTGTGCTGTGACACTTCTGTATTTTTATGTCTGATTTTGTAAACAAGTAGTTTTTAAGTGAGGTGAAACCTGGGAGTACGCAAGACAAGTCAGACTCCAGAAAGGAGTACAGTAGTCTGGAAAGGTTGAGAGCCACTGGGTTAGATAGACTGTCGGTCTAAGGGTATGCAATACAATTGTAGCCGTGTCAGTCCCAGGATATGAGAGAGACAAGGTGGGCGAGGTAATATCTTTTATTGGACCAACTTCTGTTGGTGAGAGAGTCAGGGCTAGGAATGGTCCCTTACAACTATTTATGCTGAACAATTTGTTCCACTTGCATTTTGCTGTGATGCTAGGAGTAGCCTCTCCAGACCTGAAGAAGAGCTCTGTGTGGCTCAACAGTTTGTCTCTCTCACCAATAGTTGCTGCAGTAAAAGATATTACCTGACCCACCGTGTCTCTCTAAGGGTACATCTACACTTAAAACGCTACAGCAGTGCCGCTGCAGCACTTCGGTACAAACACGACCCACACCAATGGGAGGGGTTCTCCCCTCAGCACAGGTAATCCCCCTCCCTGAGATTTTTCACACCCCTGAGCAACACAGTTAATCTGACTTTATTTTCTAATGCAGACCAGGCCTAACCTGGCACGCAGAGTGTTAGCTTAGACCACGGGTCGGCAACCTTTCAGAAGTGGTGTGCCGAGTCTTCATTTATTCACTCTAATTTAAGGTTTTGCGTGCCAGTAATACATTTTAAAGTTTTTAGAAGGTCTCTTTCTATAAATCTGTAATATATAACTAAATTATTGTTGTACGTAAAGTAAATAAGGTTTTTTAAATGTTTAAGAAGCTTCATTTAAAATTAAATTAAAATGCAAAGCCCCCCGGACCAGTGGCCAGGACCCAGGCAGTGTGAGTGCCCCTGAAAATAAGCTTGTGTGCTGCCTTTGCCTACTCCTGGCTTAGACAGACGCTGTGTGTAAGACAGACAGACCATGTGCCCATTGAGAAGGGAGTCTCAGTCTCCCCTTGACTGAGGGTGCCTGTCGTGCAGCGGGGCGGCTTGCATCATGCATTATGAGTGCAGACATCCGCCTGACAGGGGACAGTGTGAGGCCAGACAGCACCGCAGTGCCTAACAGGGATTCAGACAGAGGAGGCTTCCAAGCTCCTGCAGTGACTGTGTCTGGCCGCGAGGGGTCCTTCCCTTCGGACACAGCCTGGCACGCCCCTGTCTGCCTCCCCCTCCCCCACGTGACTGTCTCTCTCCTGTGAGAGGAAGGCAGGGAGGGGGAGGGGCACCGGCCTCCTCCACTCTCATCCCCCACCCCAGCGACTACAGTTCCCAGAAGGCATCGCTCTCTCACCTTTCCCCGCCTTGCGCAGGCGCCGAGACCCTTCAAACGGCCTTGAGCCTCACGTGACCCGCTGGTAGCCAATCGGGTTTGAATCTGATTTTTTATCCGCCCCCTCCCCTCCCCGCAGCGCTTGTGTGCGATCAGATCGATCTAAGATGGCGACTGTGGAACCGGTGAGTGTTTCATTCCCTCTCCCTCGCGCCCTGATCCCCGCTCCCCTGAGCCCGGGCAGAGAAGGAGGCGGTGGGGAAGGCGGGAGCGCTCCCCCAGGGGTGGCGGAGAGGGGTGATCCCCGCTGGGGCGGGATGGGGTGAGAGTGGATCGGCAAAGCTTTGAGTAGCGCACGCGCGTGGAGGGGGACGAGCCGGCCTGTATGCGGGGGGAGGGGATGGGTGGATTCCGAGCCCGTGAGTTAGGCGCGTGGTGGGGATTGTGCCGTCACCACCTGAGGCCCGCCCGGCGTGAGGCCTGGAAAGTGTGTGGGGGGGGAACGGACGCGAGGGGCGGCGCGTGCGTGAGGTGGGAGGGAAGAGGGGGAAGCTGGCGCGTGATGAAGAGGGGGCGCACGCGGCCTGGGCTTGGGGCGGGGGGGCTGCTGTGCTGGGGCCAGACACCGGGTGCCTGCGGTTCCTATTGTGCCAGCAGCTGCACGGTGCGTGCGGGGGAGGCCCGGCGCGTCTCCCACGTGTGCTTCCGCGCCGACTGACACAGCGGAAACGGAGAGACCCCCGTGCGCGCGCGCTTGGCCGCCGCACCCCCCTGGGAGCCAACCTCCCTGTCTCCCGGCGGGGTCGTGATGCGCCCGGACAGGACCGGGAGCTTCTGGCGCGCCCCTTGCGAGTGACCTTGGCGACCCTCTCCCGGTCTGCGCTCTCGTAGTCGAGGGGGGGCCGGAGGGCCGCGGCGCCGGAATGTGACCCACAGAAGAGCCTAGTGCCACCATGCCTGTGGCCGGCCGGACTAGCCGCTGGCGGCGGTGGGGGAGGTACTGTCTGGTGAAATGTCCGTATTGCTGACCACCCGGGTGCGGCCAGGTAGGAAATACATTTCCTGGCCGCTGAGGTGCGGAACTAACAGGCTCCCTACTTCCTCCATCGATTTCTCTGTCTCTACCAAACTGCTCTGACATCTGGGCAGTTTAGCCCCGGATTGACAGCATGGCAGCCTACATTCAAATGTCGGGTAGGGATAGAGTGCTGAGCCATCCGCCGCATTGAAGTTACTCTTGTAAAGTGATCACTGTTCCCTTTCGGGTTTGAAGCATCCAAACTTAATATGGCTTGTTCCCTAACAAACCCTGGCACGTACGTTTCACTTACCCAGCTGTTGCCACATTACTGGGGTAAATTCACGACTCCTGTGGCGACATCCTGTGGCTTTGCACATATTTACTAAATATTTTTGATGTCCTTGTTTCAATTTTAAGTAGCAGAACTCCACAGAATATTATTTCTTAGATATTCTTTCAGCCTGCCTTTTCTTTATTTCTGTGTGCCACCTCCAGCCATTCTCCATGATTCATGTGATGCCATCTTTGATATACATGCTGATGTATCTCAGGGGATGGTCATCTGCAAGATTGGGTATTGGGGTCTGGAAAAGAAGGTGGGGAAGAGGTAAATAAGTCTTTTTTTTTTTTATTTTTTGAGATTTGTGATTTATTCTATTAAGTATTGAAAATATAATTTGAAAGTTGCTAAACTTGCCTATTATCTCTTAAAAATCAAATAAATATTTTTTTTAAAGTACAACAATCAGTTTGTCTCATTTGATCTAATTGTAAATAAACTGATTTTCATAGAGAAACAGAAATAGTACTGCGTACAACAATTCGCTGAAGTTTTCTTACTGTTTTATGGTGAAGTAAATGTAGCTGAAAACATTATAGACATCCATTTCCAATTAATGGCTCTCTGCAAAGACCCAAATTACTTAAAATATAAGCGAAAGATGAGTGAATTTGATGTTTTTAAACAGTGTCTAACAGCCCTAGTAAATGATGTCATTGACTTATCCAAAGAACAGGAACAGACTAAGCAGCAACAGCATCAGTTTCCCCTTGTTGTTCACACAGTTTCTTCATGACTTGAGTTTGGGAGCAACCATTTCTAGGGTGAGAGGATCAGTGTCTCCATGTTCATTCACTTTTTTGTGAGGGCCACCAAGATCACTAATTGCTGTGATGTGGGCAGCTGTCCGCTAGTGACTGAACTGATACTAAAAGCATGCTTTCCTGAAGGAACCAAATAGCTATCAAATGGTAACCACTCTTGGTTACAAGTGAACTTGAAGGTAATTTAAAGGTTCCATGCCTCCTCATAAGTCTCCTGCCTGTCCTCAGTTTTTTTCTATTTGCTAAGCCTGGCCAGCATATTTCTGTACATAATACATAAAGTTTATAAAATGACTAGGGTAACACTTGTATGTAGTTGTGTTATAGCTGTGTTGGTGCAAGGATATTAGAGACAAGTGGATGAGATAATACCTTTTATTGGACCAACTTCTGTTGGTGAGAGAGAAACTTTCAAGCTCTTCTTCAGGTCTGTTCCCGCATAAGCTTCGTGTAAGCTTGAAAGCTTGTCTCACCAACACAAGTTGGCCCCTAAAAGATATTACTTCACCCACCTTGACTTTCTAGGGTGATACTTGGCTATTTGTACAGAATTAAAATACTATTTACTGTTGTACAGTTAAAAAAGAGGGAAAACTTCTTGTTGAGCAGATAGGCACTTCTGGCATTGGGGTTTCAAAATCTGGGACTACAGGCATATAAATCCTTCATTTTTCTGTAGTTCCTGTATCTCCCTTTCCAGTGTAACACAGAAGCATTTTATGGAGCTCGCAGTACCACCTTACTTTCCTCTGAGTGTCTTCTGCAGTTGAGGTAGGGAAGGTCTTATGAGATGGGAAGGGTGATGCCCTGTAGGGGGAAAGGGTGTTAAAGGAAAATCAAATCAAAGCTAAAGCAATTGTTGCTATTTGGTTTAATAAAAAAATCTGTGGACACCTTTCTTCAGGGTGAAAGCATGTGAGGTAAAATGCAAAACATTAAAGCTTATTCAGTGAAAACATCTGTTACCAATGCAAGTATAATTCTACGAAATAACATCTGTAATGTTAGTGTTGAAACAACTAATTTCCAAAACATTTTTGTTTATAAATTTTCAAATGTCCAGAAAATCACTTTTCAGTAAGGATCTCTTCTCCCTGCCATGTTTGCTATTGAAAAGGGAAGAAAAAGAAGAAAACAAGGGCGTTAAAAAACAAGTTTTTCCACACAACTTTAATTTAGGCCTCTTCTTGTTTGAAAATTATCAGCCAGTTCTAGTAGACATTAAAACACAAATACTCAGATGACATAGATTTCTCTGAAAATATTTAAAGCACTTAATACAATGCTTAAAATGCCTTTCTTGCTAACTGTAAAGATAATTTCAAAGCTGCATGCATCCATGCAAGCTACATTTTGTAATGGAACTGAGTATATTTACTTTAGAGTTGTGCACTTGTACATTTTATTTTAGGGTTAGTCAACATATATGAATTTGTATTCATTTTACAGGCATTGTAAGTTCATAGTCAGAGTTGTACTAAAGATTCAAACCCTAGCATATGTACTTCGTTTCATACTGATATGGGCGATTTCTCATTTACCTTGCTCTTCTTGCTCCAAAATCCATTGAATTTAGTGGTAACTTAAATATCAAACAAGGGCAGTATATTGCATCTCGTGAAATGTAGAAATACTGTTTTGGTATGTCCCTGAAGCACCTCAAGAAAATGTAGTCTTGTTTTGGAACTTACTGTTAAATTGCATCTATAAGAAAAATATGGATCTATCAAACCTATGTACTTTTGATCATCTTATATGGATCTGAAGCATGGGTATTGCTTAAATAGGACATCAGGTGGCTGAAGGCACTTCATATGCATTGCCAGCAGCTACTGTTGAGCATAAGATAGTTTGGTTTGTTTGTTTTTAAATCAGTAATAGGGGATGTATTATTGAGAATTGACTTCTAAGAGGATTGAAGTCCTCCTTGGTCACCTCTGGCTGGCTCTTTGTGGTCATATGGCCTGCCTCGGAGACTAAGTCCACACACATCAAGTCCTGAAGATCGGACTTAATGATCCCTGCTGACCTTGCCTGGCCATGGACTGCTGGCAGCCACATGGTCATCTGCAGTTAACCTGGCTACATCAGATCAGTAATAACCCAGTGGCACTTTTAGTCGCCTGGAATACTGTGGTCATGGACATTTGGCTCTGCGGACACTCACTGTATCTGAATGTTCTTCTTTTTAATAAGAAAAGGACTGTTTGTACAAAACACTAAAGAAAAAGAAAGTCCCAATGTTAATGCTTTGGCAATATTTCAGGGGTTTCAACAACAGCCTACAGAAAATAACTTTAAAAATAAAATTCTGCCATGCTAAACCTATGAATGGTTTGGATAAATAACGTAAGAAGATAACTTACGTAACTGTGTACTCTTCCATCTCCCAAATTGCAAGCAGGTTTCAGTGTGGGATTTTGCTTTTATCATTTTGTTCTTATTCAGTGCTCTTAAATATATGTATTTTCTTAACAGTTGCATTTGTATGGTTAACTAATTCCACATTCAAAAGATCCTATCTTGAGCTGAAACTCTGTGTCTTAGCTGAAACTTTCATATCTGTTCTGCCATTTTTAAGTTGGCTAGTTGCATGCTATGAGTCAGCTTTGGTAAGGGTCCCAAGAGAGGTGGGGGAATCCCTGTCATTGGAGGCTTTTAAAAACAGGTTGGACAAATATCTGCTAGGGATGGTTTAGATTTATTTTGTCCTACTTCAGCTCAGTGGGGTGGACTTGATGACTTTTTGAGGTTCCTTCCAGCCCTACACTTCTGATTCTGTGCATAATTAAACACTAGTCTGTAGTATCTTGGCCCTTTCTAATGGAAATGGCAGACCTTGTAATGATTTATTTAAATTAAAAAATATGCAGCTGAATTATGGCTTGGAGTTTGTTAGTGTGTATGCTGTTATCAAAGCAGCTTCTAATTTAAGGATACATTTAAAGCTTTTTTGTAATTTTGACACTACTTTTATTCTATGGAAAAGAAAATTAAACGGCAAAAGCAGCTTTGACTTTTGTTCTTAAACCTGAACTGCTTTAGGGCAAAAATTGGCCTTAATCTCTCTGTGACTAGGAATTTCTAGTGTCATTGTATCCGCTATTGGCAGAGTCCCACAGTATTAAGCCATCGTTTGATGAATTAGGCCACTGGTTCTCAACCAGGGGTAAACACAGATTTTCTAGGGGTACATCAACTCATCTAGATATTTGCCTAGATAAAATTCACTAGCAAAGTCAGTACATAGTAAAATTTCATACAGGCAATGACTTTGTTCTATATACTATACCCTGAAATGTAAGTACAATATTTATCTTCCAGTTGATTTATTTTATAATTATATGGTAAAAATTAGAAGGTAAGCAATTTTTCAGTAATAGTCTGCTGTGACACTTCTTTTAACGTCTGATTTTTGTAAGCGGGTAGTTTTTAAGTGAAGTGGAACTTGGGGGTACGCAAGACAAATCAGACACCTGAAATGGGTATAGTAGTGTGGAAAGGTTGAGAGCCACTGAATTAAGCAGTTTTGTTCATTATATTTTGCTTAAATATATTGCTGGTATTTCCCAACTGGGGATCAGTCTCAAGTGCAGTTGTTTAATAATGGAGAGATACTATAGTTGTAAAAGAGTTTAAGAACATAAGAACGGCCATATTGGGTCAGACCAAAGGTCCATCTAGCCCAGAATCCTGTCTTCCGACAGTGGCCAATGCTAGGTGTCCCAGAGGGAATGAACAGAATAGGTAATCCTCATGTGATCCATCCCTTGTCGCCCATTCCCAGCTTCTGGCAAACAGAGGCTAGGGATACCATCCCTGCCCATCCTAGCGAATAGCCTTTGATGGACCTATCCTCCATGAACTTACCTAGTTCTTTTTTGAACCCTGTTATAGTTTCCATCATAAGCTCACTTAAAAGAAACAAAAAAAATCCACGCTAACTTTCTGAAAAAGTTTAGTAAGAAACGTACCTATATCATACTTCTCTTTTAGACCAGAGGAAAAGTTCTGGTCCATTTTAGATAATCACCCAAGTGATTTGAGTTAGTTATAGAACCTTGGAAAGAATTCAGATGTTTTTAATGTTAAGTCTTCTAAAGAGTTTTGTCAAAGGGTGTCCCGGACTGCATGGTCTAAAACTTCAAATATCCATTAATCCTCAGTGAGAAGCAGTGCATAGGACCACCTATCTATGTTGGGTTTTAACAGCACTTTACATGTTATGTAAGTGCTGTTGTAAACATTGAGTGCAAAACTTTGAAGTTATTAGATTAAAAAAATAGGAACTTCTGCAGAGCTTCATGAAGATCTCTGTAAACAGCATAAGTTCTAGGAGAGATGTAGTGAAAATTGTAAGAAATTTAAGTGTTTGTAGAGAGGATTACATTGTGAGAGAGAAATCATCTTACTTTCATGCCCTAGCTATTTTAAGGTTTTCTACTTAGACATTTAAACAAAAACCTCTTTTTATTCCTGAATCATTTTCTCTCTTGGAAAGGAAAAACTTCTAAATAGAATTTTTTCATTTCTTGAAACTTTCAACTTTTTAAACATATTAATACAGAAGTTATTGTTTTAGAAATCCAAAATGTGCATTATTCATCTCTTGTCACATCTTAGTGCATAGGACTATTTGTTTTTAAGTTTGAGTTTCTACCTTTGGAGAAACTTGGTAAGAACTTGAAGTTCCATATGGTCTCTGCACACTTGATAAAGTTCCTTAGGTCTTGCAGTGTTTAAAAGCTGTTAAATAGTCCTGATTCCAAGGCACTTACAAATGGCTGCAGTCTTAGATTTTAAATAGTATGTATAGTGCAAAATTATACAAAGGCACAGGAGGTAGATTTGTTCAAATGTTAAATATTTTTAAAAAACTTTTTGTATCACGTCTTTTATGTATAAATCACAGAGCTTGTTTTTGTTTTTAACTTTAAACTAATAACATTATGATGTTAGTTAATAAACAGCGTGCTGACTTCATTTTCATGTGGTGAAAATGTAGCATCAACTTTCATTTATCGGTTCTATTTAAATATTTCAGCCTCATGATAATTAGAGATGCTTTATTTTCCTGACCTTACTTGAATTAAACAGATAATTATGCGGCTTAGATGTAGCGTGAATGAACTGGGTGACACAGACTATCCTGTGCTTTAACTATAGTACTCTCTTCCTTGGAAGTCCTACGTTTTCTGATTATAATGTTGGCTTAATTTTGAAATATGATATATGTTCATGATTAGAATCAATTTGAAAATTCCTGTTTCAAGAGCCTTGCTTTTTACTTTAAGTTTAATGTTGTAACTGTTCTTGGTAACTTTAGATTAGTGAGTCAACGAAGAAGAGATTTAACACATGGATGAAATTTTTGGGTATTGGTTGGAATGTTACATTATCTAATTGTTTAATTGCTAGCTTTAATAATTTAATCAAATTATTGAATTTACATCCATTTGGAAACTCATCAGAAGTTCACGACACGAAATACCATTATGTTGGCAGTGGCTTGAATCTATAATATTTAAAGTGAAGCCCTCCGTAATCCTGGTCCTCCAACTCATGAGACTTCCACCAAACACCAGTGGTGATCTTGTTACTAGTAAACAAGATCATTTGGAACCCTCTTACATATTGACGATTGAAGAAACTTGCCTTATCCCCATATGCAGATTCCATGTTCCAGTATTAAAGGCACCAGCACATCACATGCTGGCACGTCTCGTGTAAGCAGGAAGTTTGGTATCACAGGGCAACCACTTTGTGCAACTAGAAACATCCACAAAGGTATTAACTTTAAAACAATTCTAAATACTTTGTAACTTGCCTCTTTTAGCCCTATGAAGATTGCAACTTCAGTATTGGAAAAAGTGCTGCTCACTTTCAGGTAGACATAATCCCTTTTTAAAAAAGCTGTTATAACTGTTGCTGGATGGAAGCCAACAATAGTTGGTTTCTTAACTTCTTGAGGAAAATGTGTTAATCTTTATTTAGACGCTTTATTTATTCCCGGAAGGTATATTAAAAGCCTTCTTTCTGTTTATGCGCTTCCTTGCTACATAACCTTGTAACATCTCACTTGGGCTTCAGGTAATGTGTCATATTCCTGTTGTTACTGCTAGTTGCTTTCCTAAGATCTTTGGTTTAAGAAAACGTATACGCTTAGGATAGCCATTCCCTTGTACACATAGTTCAGTAGCTTCAAGTCACTTCCTCTTTTCTTCCTAGAGCTTGATTAATTGCACAACTTTTCTTGATTTTTTTTTTTCAGCGTATCACGGTTAAACTACTAGACTATCCAATTAATTTAAACATTTTAATAAGATTTTGCCTGTGATGGTATTAGTTCAAGCTTTAGTGTCCAAACGAATAGCTACGGAAAGTTGCTGAATGATCATATAATATAATTAGATCAGAACCAGCAATTCTAGTTAACAGCTAGCTTTAAAATAGAATAATTCCATTTCTGAAAGTTCTGATCCTTTCATTTTAAAAGATTCTAACACTGTGAACACGACAGCCTAAAATATTGGTTGTATTTCTTGTCTGCCAGTCTTGGTGTTTTGCTTTGTTTTGTTTTTTTCCAGGAAGAAGGCCCCAAGAAGTAATTAAAATGGAAACTTAAATATGTTGCATTGTCTGCTTAGTCAGGCCTCACCTATACTTAAAAATCTAGTATTGACATCTGTTCTGATCCAATGAATACGTAGTTGAATCTTGGTTCTTTTAACCTCAGCATAGCGCCTTTTGCTGTGCATGGGTTTAAGTGAATTATTTATATTGAGAGAGTTATTTTTTTTTTATTTTTTTTTTGAGCTAGGTAGTTTTTAACTGTACTTTTTGGGAGTTGGCAATTGTGACTCTTGCAAACTATCTTACAAATCTGGTTGTTTGTCTTCCCATTTTGTTACGGTAAAAGCTTTTGCTGATGTCTATGTTCTAACATGCGTCTCATTACATTGGAAGCTACTCAGCAGCTGTTCTCTGGGTCAGAGGGCTGTGTGGGCACGTAGCTGTAGGTTTTGCAAGTGATGGTAGCAGCCCCGATGAAGATGATTGAATCCAGTAGACAAAGCCTGTTTTAATCAGATGCTGTACACTTAACTAGAAAATCCACTTAATGTGAGAAATTCCTAGGCCACCTGTTTATTCCCAGAGATATGTAATAGGGATTGTAATTATGGCCTCTTGGGATAAAAGTTACAGTTGAATATATCTAGTGGATTTCTCTCTCCTGCTATGGAGCTCTTAATTGCCAGAGTGTGGTCCCTGCGAATCTTTGTGACATCTGTACTAAGAAGAGTAGTAGATGCAGAAGAAATTCCCAAGATACAGAATCCTGTTACCATGTATATGTACTTGATATCTTTTTAAAACTGTGAATGGGATCGTTCTGCCAAGTTTTCCAGGAGATGTCGATATATCTGATTGTCTGTTCAGAAACTGTAATACACCTCTACCCCGATATAACACTGTCTTGGGGAGCCAAAAAATCGTACGGCGTTATAGGTGAAACCGCGTTATATCGAACTTGCTTTGATCCGCTGGAGTGCGCCGCCCCGCCCCCCCCGGAGCACTGTTTTACCGCGTTATATTCAAATTAGTGTTATATTGGGTCACGTTGTATTGGGGTAGAGGTGTATATGTAGTGAGTACATTGAGCTGTCTGCTACAATGCATATAAGAGGAACAGGGTTGACCCTATAGAGGCTTCCAATTTAGCAGGTAACCAGGTTTGAATTTACTATGCTACCCTATTTGTATATCTGTGGAAAAAAACTAACAAAACTAGAGAAGGCAGATCTTTAAAAGCAAGCTTGTACCCACTTGCTCATCCTAAAACAAATCCAGGTTTGAGAAATGCATTTAGTAATTGATAACAGTAAAATGTTTAGAAAATCTCATTGTAAATATGGTATTTTAAAAACTACTACTGCTAATGGTAATTTTACTAATAAAATATTTTAGGACACTAGCAGTATGGGGATTATAAGAGTTTATACTAATCAATAACTGGCTTTAACAATCCAGCTGAAAGCTTTAAGCAACTTTTACTAACTGGATTTAATACACTGCACATTTGATTAATAATGAGAAATGTTTCACTGTGTAAACATTTGGTCTGATGGTCTGAGCAAAGGGTGGAATGTGAAAGATCAAAAGAAACTGTAACAAGTAGCATTAACAAGCAAAAACTAAAATTTTGTTTTACCCCAGCGTAGCTCACTCTGTTTTGCTCAACTTGATAGCATTTGTACTGAGCATGAAGTGCTCTAGTTGAAAGTTAAACTTCTGTGTACCTGAAACTTATCCTCAACTCTGTTTTGAAGCAGAAAACTCCAGTTTCATGGAATAGATTAACTTTTGCAAGTGACAGCATACACAGCAGTGCTTAGACCCGATGGCATGTCTTGTATTGCATAACTATCTCATAACTTGATTAGTTTTTGAGGGAGTCATGTCATCCTGTGCCAAAAGGATCATAGTTGGCTATTGCAGGGCCTTTGAAGTGAGTGAGTCATTAGGACACTTGTGAATGACATCTTGAAAATGAACTTTTTAAAATGTTCACATAAGTTACTTGGTATCAGAATTACTCTAACTAGAAGTATGTAATTTGATGGGCTGTGGGGTGGAGTGGGATGTTTTCTATTCAGTTTTGGTCCATGCATGTGGTATCCATAAATACAACAAGCAAGTAAAAGATTTCTAGCACATGCATACCTAATATATTTTTCTAAAACTATTTAAAACTTGCACTTGCTTGTTATCACTTTCCTATTCCATTCCTAGTTAGTCTTGTACTCATCCTTCTAGCCTAGGTTGCACTGGACAACTAGAAAAGTAGGTGACTAGTCTAGTGGATTTAAAAAAAAATTCTTAGATGTTGTTCTTTAGCTATTTAAAGAGCTGATTACTTAGTGGATCTTAGTAGGCTGCTCAATAGAAATAGCTACAGGAAAAACAGCAATTTTCAAAACTTCCCATTCGTACACTAAGTATTAAAACAGTCTTGATGAAGACTTCATTAGTGTTTGCAGAATTCTGTGTGGTCATAATCTGTTTGTGTTTAATAAAACAGCAGTGAAGTACTGTGAACAAAAGCCAGCATTATTTCAAAATATGAATACCTCCTCCAACCCCCAATTCTAGATGATAGAAAAGATTTTGTTGCTAAAGTATAAAACCTAAGACTATATCAGATTATGAGAGGACATTTATTTTTTTTAAGCTTGTTTACTTTGTGTATTTGACAGCATTTGTGTGTTGGCCATTTCATTTTTTTTTCTTTCACTCTGGGGGGGTCTTTCACATGGCTTCAGGAGGGAGAGTTCAATTTAAAAAAAATTTAAATGTGATTGGTCAACTACAAAATGATCAGGAGGCTAACGGGGGGAGATGGGAGGTAGCAGGGTGCAGTTCCTGAAACTACTAACACTTGAATTTTGACATGATTTAATGGAGTGCCCCTTTTTAAAAGAAATTGTCATGTGAACCAGATCTGGCAACAGAATCTAAAATAGAATACAACTTTTGGATATTGTAGTGAAGTCTATTAGTATATTAATAATTTCTTAGTAAAATATTTCCACAATTAAGGCAGGAGGCTGTGCTATCTGTCTGTATTGTATTTGAATTAGCAGTGAAGTCCTAAATATCAGTGCCTCAACAATGTTTTTCTGTGTAATCCATGTTGTTATTTGAAGAGCATTCTAGGTAAGATATGGTACTAATATAATCTCATACTTCTTTAAACATCACAAAATGCTGCCACTTCATCTTCATGTTATCCCTTCAGGTCCACTCCACTTCCCCTCAGTTTTCCAGTAGCTCAGAAGCTGCAGGGCTATGAATAACTTTGAGAGGTGGGAAATCCATGTTCAAATCACTTCCCTTCAGGTGGGGTGGAGGGATTGAACCAATGTGTGCCTCATCCTGAGTAAGTACCCTAACCACTGGGCTAAAGGTTATAATGGAGGCTACTGCCTCCTCCTCCACCCTCCAGCTGTTTTGTGTGAAGTGTGCTTTGAGAACGCATATGGGGGTCTGTCCCCACAGGCAAGTTGGCAGTGGAATGGAACACCTACTTTCACATGCTTTGGGGGATTGTACTGGGACTTGTGCATTGTGTACATACCCAGAGGCAGAAATTTAGGGTCATAGGGGACTTTTACAGTGAAAGTTTAGGCACCTAGGGATTATAGGTGCCTTCAGGGTTACATTTAGCAGGGATTTTGAGGATCTTGGTAGTGCGTAACTCCCACTTCAGGTGCTGAAGTCCTTTTGATTTGTCATGGCTGAACTTAATCTACTTCTGCACTACTTCTCTTTGATCAAGACCGCAAAGTCTAAAATTTTACCTAGTTTTTAAATCCTTTTTTGTGACACTGGATTTAGGAGTGTCTAGAATATTTTTACATTTGGGTAGGTTTTGTTTTGTGTGGGGGTGTAACTAAGTGCTGGTTATCATGCAGAATCAGCTGTACACAGCTTTGTTTGCCCTAAGTGTAGAATGAGCTGTCTTTCATCCCCTGTCTTCCATCCCCTGTTACAGCAAGGATTGCAAATTGGAGTGGGATGGAGAGATGGCAGTAGCTGCTGGAAATGCTTTATTATGCTTTCTAAAGTTCTGAGAGAATGACTTTAATAGCCACAATGTCATGTTTGAAATTGTAGAATTAAATGACAAGCTTGAAGAGCAACACACATCCTGAATTCTTTCTTCTCTACTCATGTTTTTTCCATATTCTGTTTTAAATGTAATAAATTCAGTGTATATTTGAGGTCTGTAGCACTTTCTCTAAAGCAAGTGTAGGATGATACTTTGAATCAAGGTGTATTGTAGTAGCAGGTGCTAATGGGTAACTTAAACTCATTGGGAAAGGTAAACTTCACATCTGAGAATTACTTTTAGTTAACACTACACTGCCATTTAGGGCACATATTTCAGCTCATACTTGCTTATGTTGGGAGTACAGGCATTGGAAATTACCCTGTTTGAAGTTCAGTACTTGTAGTGTTTAGTCTTGGCTGCAGTAGTTTTGGAGTCAAGTATCTCTCAAACCCTTAGGGCTTAGAAACAAGTTATGCAAATGCATTGAAAGGCTGGCAATCTCTACTTTCCAGGGATAGTTCATTAGATTCCAGACCTTAAAATCAAATCATTCTAATTATCTTCCTCCTTGCAATTCTGACATTCAATGGCTGCCTCCTCAGGAAGCACTGATTATGGAAATCAGTGTTGTACGCTAATGGTTCTAAAACTAAAGTGCACAGAGCTCATTCCTGGAACTCCCAATTCTTAAAGATCGCAAGCAGGCTTTTGTGCCTTCTGGTACTTGGTAAAATAAGCTGTATAAACCACATTGAAATCGAAGTGGAGCTGGGGGAAACCCAACAGCAAGCAAAATTACATGAATTTTCGTGGTCCGATATCTTGTGACCTGCTAAGGTTTACGAGCATGTTGCATAGATGAGCACAAATACTTGCAGGGCCATATGTGTTTTTATGCTGTGATCCTGGACTGCTAATCAGAAAAAAGGTAGGGGAAGCTAATTCTCTGAAGTAAACTTAAGAGGGTGGTAGCTAAGTGTTTGCAGAATACAGTTGAAGACACACAATAATAATTTTGCTTTTCTTTATACAGGAAACCACTCCCAATCCTCAGACTTCAGAAGAAGAGAAAACTGAAACAGCACCAACTCAGGAGGTTGCCAGCCCTGAACAGTACGTTAAGCATCCACTACAAAACAGGTGAGCCATATTGTTCTGCCACCAGGCTTTGTGATTCTACAGGTAAATACGCCACCTCAAAATTCTCATAGTTGCTATTTTGTCAAATTATTGTGTTTTACAGAGAAAAGCTTCGTTTTTTCACTTTTTCTTCATAAACTTTCAGCCTATTCTAACAAGTTTTTTCAGTGACCTCATGCAGAAATAAAAACCCAATTGTACTGGTTCTGAGTTCATCTTCTATTGTAATTGAAACCTTTTGTTTGTATTAATAATAGTGATAGAGTAGCTGAGATCTCTTCCTTCTGTATATTTTCTTATTGCAGCCAGGAGGCTCTGAAAGTGGTGGGGAGAGGCAAAGTTCTTTCTTCTATCAGTCAGAGGCAGGTAGAGCTTCACATGTATCAGACATCCAAAAGTGGCTATCAAAAATTGAGCCCCTACCAAGCAGGGTCCAGAAATCTACTTAGATAGAAACCATAGTGTACTATTCGATCCCACCAACGAAGTGCTACGGATCTGGGCATCACATGGGATGTTAGCCCTAGATGTCATTAGGGAGTTATACACCCTCATCTTTCATGTATTTTTCTTAAAGTTTTCATTGTTGTACTATACTGATGGAAGCAATAGTGGTAGACCATCTGAGGAGCTGTTTTCATCAGGGTTGGACTACAAGTTGGTAAAACTCTACTGGCCAGTTTGTATTAGTGTTTCCACTTTGCTATTACCAGGGCGATGCAATGGTGCAAAATTCTAAGAAAAATGTGTAGCTCCTCACTTAATGTTGTAGTTGTTCCTGAAAAATGCGACTTTAAGTGAAACAATATTAAGCTAATCCAATTTCCCCATAAGAATTAATGTAAGTGGGGGGGGGGGTGTTAGGTTCCTGGGGAAAATTTTTTGCCAGACAAAAGGCATTACATACATTTTAAACAATTTTTAAACAAGCAATTTAATACTACGCGCGGGGGGGGGGAATAATGTGCATGTGCTGTGTGTTTACAAACATACTGTACATACAGTACAGCACTATAGTTGGGAGGTGCCCCTGCCTTACCCTACACAGGCACAGCCCACTGGCACTGGAGATGAGGCAGGCAAGGAGGCTGAAGGTGCTGTAGGCTAGGAGAAGCACATTGCGCAGCAGCGGCAGCTTCCCCTACTCTGCAAGCACCAGGGGCGGGGAGGGTGCTCAATTCTCAACCTGCCCACTCCCCCCTTCCCCCAAGCCCCCATCCTTGACCTGCCTCTTCTCCCCCCCCACCTCCTCCCCCTTTACTTCCCACGCTGCGTCCTCGCTCCTCCCCCCTCCCCCCTAAACTCCGCAAGCCAGCTGATTGCCGCTGGTAGGAGGGAGGGGGGAGGCATGCCGAGTCTTCGCTCCTCGCCCCTGCCGGGGCAATCAGCTGACTTGCGGTGTTTAGGGGGGAGGAGCGTGGACTCGGCACGCAGGCTCCCCCTCCCTCCGCCTGGCCTCCTGCCCAGGGCAATCAGCTGGCTTGCGGCGTTTGGGAGGGAGGGGGAGCCTACGCGCTGAGTCCTTGCTCCTCCCCCCTCCCTCTTGCCCCTGAAATGCCACAAGCCAGCTGATTGCCGTGGGGGGGGAAGGCGCTGATCCGCGGGGTCTGCAGGCGGGGGGGCGCTGTGGGGAGGCGGGGGTGTAGGGAGGCTGCCAGCTGTGGAGAAAGCAGGCAGCCAAACAACGTAAGAGTGGAGCATTGCACAACTTTAAATGAGCATGTTCCCTAATTGATCAGCAACGAAACAACGTTAACCGGGATGACTTAAAGTGAGGAGTTATTGTATAGGTGTTTTCTTCGGCTACATTTCTCAAGCACTGCGAGCAACAATTACAATGCTGTTTGTAGTTATTAAATATTTTAAAACAATATTCACAAGACCACTTATGAAAATGTTAGTTTTGAGTAAAATATTCGGAACCTAGGATATCAATTTGGGGAATTGATTTAAATCATCAATTTTTAGTCAACTTTTCCATTTGTACTACAGTTATTTTTGAGAGGTGCATTTGCATTGGTTGATATGACCATTAAATCATGTTGATTTACAATTAAATAGAGCATTTACACTAAATTTGGTGTATCTTTTTGCTACATAGGGGGGTACACTATAACTATATACATATATTTAAGCAATTGTATAGGTTAAAATTTTCAGATTCTTATTAATTATACATTTTACTGTTAGAAAATGGTGAATGATATATTTATTTACTAGATAAGTAACTTTTTGCTCTTGATTTGTGTCAGGCTGCATTAGGATGGTAACTGGAATTTAAAGAAACAACAGCATATAAATTTTTTTTTTTTTTTTTTTTTTTTGGGAAAACAATATTAAATGTTTTGGATACATAAACTTGTATTATCAGAACATGTTTCACATTTACAACTAAATGATTTATTAACAGAATAGAGGGATTAACTGTAGACAGCGAATTAAACTGATTATTTCAGATCAGCCTGGGCAATTTTTCAAATATTCAGAAGTGAAAATGACTGGAGTTTGTTAGTTAGGCTTTCCTTCAAACTTTTAGAACTAGTAGATCTCATCTCCCTCCTCATTTGTATTTGTGAACTAGAAGAGAGACAAGTGTTCGTGCTTTTTCAGTTCCCAGTCAGTTTCTAGACTTTGAATGAATAAGTTCAAATGAAGAAAATACTCCTGTGCTTGCAGAAGGTTACTATTGTCAAACAAACTGTTTCCCAGGATTTAGCTAATTACTTTCTCCAGTTCAGTTGTGACCACCTTCATACTTTTATTGATGATGATTTACTGCTTGAATGGTTCACATATCTAGGGTTACCATATTTCAGCAAGCAAAAAAGAGGATGGGAGGAGCCCCGCCCCAGTCCTGCCCTAGCCACGCCCCCCTTAGGACCCCCAACCCTCCCCCTGCTCCTTGTCCCCTGACTGCCCCCTCCTGGGACCCCTGCCCCTAACTGCCCCCCAGGACTCCACCCCCTACCTAAGCCTCCCTGC